>NW_015661986.1:125093-145180 GCF_001515625.1 Sinocyclocheilus rhinocerous | reverse complement strand
TTTTTTTTTTTGCTCTAAAACAACAGAGTTTCAACCCTGGAAATGTAAAACAAATACTTGCCACCTGTGCTTTCTAATAATACTGTGACGTTGATCTGTTTGAGCTCATTTCAAGCTTCTGACGGGTGAGAGTTGATGAAGGAAGACCTCACATCTCTGCGTGACTTTGAGCTGCTACTGTAACGTGATTAAAGTGAAGTATACAGTAAATATAATGCTTAATCTTTGAATGGCATGCTATAATGTGATGCAGTGAAGCCGTCAGCAGCCTGAAGCGTCAGATGGTTAAGCAGCAGTGTTGTATTCTGCGTCTGAGGAGGTGATGCTGTACGTGAGTAAAGGCACCTTGGACGCGCCGTGCGTTCAGACTACTGATCAGACACACCCACAAACATGGAGTCCGGAGGAAGACAGTCTCATGATTAAGAGCTTAAAAAGTTGGTTTGTTGCACTCAAAATAACAGCTTTTGGCTGTGTGCAGACAGCATCATCTCTGAAGACTGAACTCTCAGTTTGCTTTGTTTGTCTGTGTTAAAGCAGACTTCTGAGGGAATACAAATGCATGTCAAAAATACAAGCAACATCTCTGAATTCAGTAGATCACACTTAGCTGTCAGTGATGCAGAATAATCTAGATGTCAAGATAAAAGAGCAAACCGTGACAGAATCAAATCTGTGAGGAGAAAGCTATTAGTGAGTTTGATTTTTACCAAAAGCATTTAGAATATATTTATCTTACAGCACTTCATACAGTGCATATCGTTTCAAAGCAGCTTCACGGTGATAAACAATAACAGTGTTGTGAAATTCATCAGTTATGAAGTGAATTCAAATTAATTATAGGCTGTGTTCACACAGAAGTTAAGTATGGTGTGCATTTTGAGTGTTTATAAAGTGATAAAGAAAATAGTGATTCTGAGTTACCAGAACTTGCGTGTAAGTTTACAACACTAAATAAACCTTTGTTATTACAAATTATTATTCTTATTTCACTTTACTTGGTTTTTTCAAGGCAATCGGTTTGCATGCTTTTTTTAAGTAAGGTTTACTAATTGGAATTTACAGTGAAGGGCTATTTTAGTGTCATCTGAGAAGCTATTATTGTTTTTAATTAAATTTTCAATTAGTTTATATATTTTCTGTTTTCATTTTAATTTTAGTTAAAATATTAGCAATTTTGCTGTTTTTGTCATTTTTATAGTTATATATATTTTTTTATTTCAGTTTTAATTTGAGTTCTTTTTTTTTGTAATTTTGTTGTGTTTTTGTAATTTTTATTAGTTTTTTTATATGTCTATAGTTTTATAAATTTTTATTTCAGTTTTAATTTTAGTTATTTTAGTGCACCAAGATAAACTAAAGGAAAAATGCAGAAATGTTGCCTTGGCAAGAATCTGAAATAAAATAAGTTTAAGGGTTTATATATATATATATAATTTTATTTCAGTTATATCAAGTTTTTTATGGTTTTATTTTTTACGAAATGTTGCCTTGGCAAGAATCTGAAATAAAATAAGTTTAAGGGTTTATATATATATATAATTTTATTTCAGTTATATCAAGTTTTTTATGGTTTTATTTTTTAATTTTTTTATTATAGGTGTAATGTAGCTTTGTAAATGTATCTTGTTAATTTTTGTAAATTTTGGATTTTATCTTTATTTATTATAGTTGTATTTTATCTTTGTAAATTTATATTGTAAAGTTTGTAACTTATCTTTATTTATCATAGTTGTAAATTATCTTAAATGTATCTTGTAAATATTGTAAATGTATCTTTATTTATTATAGTTTCTTTATTATTGTAATTTATTATTGTAATTTATCGATATTTGTTGTAATTTATTTTTGCAAATTTATCGTGTAAATTTTGTAATTGATCTTTTATTTATTATGGTTGTAATTTAGCTATAAATTATATTTGTTCTTAGAGATACAGTCTCTCATGCGTGCTCTTAAAACACAGGTGTTTATCCACACAGTTTCTCCACATTTAGGCAGATCCATATTCCTACATGGATTATAATGTGTAAAATCAAGTGATTTCTCTCCAAATTCCGGCCAAACCGTATTCCTGGACTGATGGGTTGGGTTCGATCTATCAGGACGCTCACTGGACATGATGATTTATGCAATAATGTGTTTGCCTGTCCAGACTGTTAAACAGATGATATCGGCTGCAGCTGGTTCAATAACTAATTTAACCTCCAACCTAATGTCAGAGATGACATCTCCATCAGTGTCTGTCTTCATGTCCCGCTCGGGGGTCATTTGAAGTGCATCTCATCGCAGGAGGAGTAAGTTTACCCTTCACCATCTTCCTTTGTGCTACAGTGTAATACAGTCAGGATGTGTTTACAGAGAATTCATCAGTTAACCCCGTAAAGCCTGACATATGAAATAAGAATAGTCAGAAAAATCCAGTTTTTGTATCATATTTGATGCATCAGGTTTGTATGGCTCATGATACACTCTCAGAAAAAAAGGTACAAAAGCTGTCACTGGGGCAGTACCTATTCAAAAAGTGCAATTTTGTATCTTTTAATGTACTAATATGTACACTTTAGGTACTTATATGTGCCTTTAAGATACCAATATGGACTCTTTAGGTACAAAGGTGAGCCTTTTGAAAAGGTACCGCCCCAGTGACAGCTTTTGTACCTTTTTTTCTGAGAGTGTATAATGGGAATATAGAGGAAAAACAGCTCAATTTTATTCATCAAAAATATGAATTTGCTGCAGATGCTGATATTTATATGATGAAACTCTGATGCTTGTGCTGTAAATCAGTGAGCTCTTTATAACAGTATACAGCAGATACTGACATAAAATGCTATAAATATCAGTGGTTGCTCTATATCTCCAGTAATGAAAATAAGTTTTTTTTTTTTACTTTGAACTAATTTTGTCTAATTATGCCGATTTATTCTCTGCTAAGATTAAACTACATTCAGTTTCATCAGAATAATTAACAGCCAACATTTCAATTCTGACATGCAGCACGAAATGTCACCACGTCGTTTTCAGATTTTTTCACATCTAAATTTGGGGAAAAGTCTTCTTTAGGTCATTCATCATCAACTGTAATTTGTGAAATGTAATGTATACATACACAATGTATAGGTGACATTTCAGTTATTGATTAATGATATCTAATGTTGACTATATTGATATACAGTATTATAGATATTGATTATCTAACATTTAACGTTTCAACATGTTCCATGCTGTGTGTATGAGAACATGATAATAGCTAATTCATTTTGAAAAATAAAATGTTCGAGTCCCATTGACTTTCATTGTTTATTCTTAAAAATAAAGGTTCTTTATTGGCACCGATGGTTCCATGAAGAACCTTTAACATCCATGGAACCATGAAAGATTCTTAAAAGGTTATTTAGAACCATTAAAAAAAATGGTTCTTTGGGAAACCAAAACTGGATCTTCTGTGGCATTGCTGTGAAAACCTCCTTTTGGAACCTTTATTTTTATGAGTGTATGTGCAAAAAAACTCATTTTTCAAAACATCTTCTTTTGTGTTCCACAGAAGAAAGGAAGTCATGCAGGTGTGAACGACATGAGGGTGAGTAGAAATGATGACAGAATGAATATTTTGTGGGTGAACACTCTTGATAAGCCTCATAATGCAACTAGGTCTGTTTTGACCTGGAAGAGATGCATGCAAATTTAAAAATAAAATGCATAGTTTTTTTAAGAGATATTAACATTTAAATAAAATGTTACACGTTTCGTGTTCCGGTCATTTTTGGACTCAAGGACCATTAGGTGTCAAACATTTTTTTAATGTTTTGTTAAATGATCTATAAAGTTACATTAGTGTAAAAAAAAAACATATTTAAAATATACAATATTTAGCCTTTTCCCCATATCTCACACACTTTTGGAACTGAACTTGGTTGATGAACATGAATATGTGCATTCATCACAGCACTTTTTCATTTGAAAGTTAAAGTTTATTCAAGTAAAATTCACTTAATTTGTTTGAAATTTTTTCAGAGTGATATTTATGTTGTTTTGCTAGAAATAAATATGTAGGTTGCATAAATTTGGACTGTTTTTGATTAATTTTCAATTAATAATTCAAAGTAATTCCAATACTATAGTAATTCTCAGATTATATGATCTGATAAATTCCATACAATTATATATTTAAATAACATTTTTCATCAATATTGCAAAAAAAATAAATAATAATAATATATATATATATATATATTGTGTTTCATGCGTCATTTAAAAGGATTTCTCATTCTTTCATTCATAAAAAAGTAATAAATGCATTAATAACTTGGTAACATTTAAACCTTTTTTCACATTCACTTATTCATGAGAAGTTGCTGATTAGATATGATTTAAGTCGGAAAAAACAATATTAAGTTATGACTATTTTATTAAATAGCGATTATTGGGATCCAAACGGACCTGAATTTTGAATGCATTATGAAGATTAACAGCTGTTATATAAATTTATTTCATTGCAATTCCAATTCCTTGAATTCAAATTCGAATTTGGACCTGCATTCCAATTCATTTATGTATTAGCCATTCTCAGTCCGCTTCTGAATGCTTCTCCATCTGACCTCCAGTGTCCCGTTATTCCTGAAGCTCTCCGTGTTTCTCGTGGAAATCTGTGGCTGAGCTTTAATGCAGTCAGTCCGTGATTCTCATTCGACACGAACCCGAGAGAGAGAGAGAGAGAGAGAGAGAGAGAGAGGTGTGGGATTAAATGCATGATCTCCACCGTTGCAAATACATTTTCTCCATCCTTTTGCGAATCGGTGAATATCCGCGGTGTTTTATGGAGGGTTTGCGCGCTGGCGTCAGTGTCCGCATCTTTCACTCGTTCGGACGGTTTTTATTCTTCTTCTCTCGGATTTAAGGGTTTTTTCACCTTTTTTTTTTTGCTGATCTAAAGGTAAGCAGCTGTGGCTAATAATGCGTTTTCTTATCTCCCCGCAGGTTGCGTGTGCCTGGATGAAGATGGGTTTTTTCCTCTGATTTTTCTCGAGTTTCTATTCATCATCTAGACGCGTAACCATTCTTTGAGTCAGGAAAACGGCACAATCTAGCGATGCAGTCGAAAATATGCCCATGTTTGTGTCATTTCTTCGTGTTTTAGCTCGTGAGGAAGTGTCAGGGCAGTGAAGGGGTTTATTCGGGCTGTTAGTCGCAGGACAGTAACGCAGGTAAGATCTGTGAGGGATTCAGTAACCTACTTTACACATTCACATCGATTGCACAGCTTTACTGTTTCATCCTTTCTAAAAAAAAAAACAACAACCTTAAATGTTAGGCTTTTCGACTCGTTTCATTCATTAATATTTAGATAATACCCCAATACTAGCTGCTGTCATTGGTGACTTATTAGGAACGGCCTGTGCTTTAATGCAAAGACCCACTTATATCAACCCTCTGATGCATGCATGATCTAATCATATCTTAATGATGCATTAACATTCAAAACAAGTACAGAATGATTCCCATTTTCGCTTCAAAATGATGTTTTTGAGCCAGTTGCACATCTATCTTGCAATAGAAAATTATAATCCAGAGGTTCTCGGTGCATCTCCACTTTTTTTCATCCATGTTTTGGTCATATAATTATGGGAAAGAGTGGTTTAGATGATTATAGTGGCTTTTGAAGATCTGACCATTGTAATAGACATTTGCATCAAAGGGTTAAAATATAAAGTTGATCATACAGTGCATTGGGTTGCTTGCATTGCCCTTAATGTTAGTGTCTCAATGTTCTGTTTTACCAAGATACGAATATAATAATTCCCATTTTTCCCTTTCAAAAGGATGTTTTTGAGAGAGCTGCACATCTATTGCAACCTGCAGTTTAAAATAATGTTAAATATTCCAGAGGTTCTTGGTGCATCACCACTTTTCAGTCATGCTTTTTGTAAATAAAAACACACTATAAAGAGTATAGCCATATGTAATTATGGGTTTAGATGATTATAATGGCTTTTGAAGATCTGACCATTGTAATGGACATTAGCATCAAAGGGTTAAAATGTACACTTGATCATATACCGGTTTTGGTTTGCTTGCATTGACATTAATGTTAGTATTATGCAATGTATTACTGAAGGTCATCAGTGATCAGATAAAGCATATTTTTATATTCTCAACATTAAATCTCTAAACCACCTACAGTATGTACGCCTACATGGTGCACGAATGGAAATGCAATGTGAAAGAGGATGAAATCACCTTTAAAATAGGTGAGACGTGTTAGTTTGATTGCAAATCAACAGCGTTTGTCAGCAGTAAAGGAGGTCTGATGATTTGCATTGCAGCATGAGTGTGTGAATTACAGGTGCATCATTATTAACTGTGTCAAGAGGAACAGACGTGTCCAACAAGGACAGAAAGCTTCAGCAGACAGGAGCAGAGTTGAAAGGCCACCTGCAGGGATAAGCAGCCACTTCAGATAGTTGCTAAAAGTGTCACAAAAGAACAGCCGCAAGCATTACCTCAGGTTTGAAAGGATTGTTCAGCCCAAAAGTGATTTTTTTTTTTTCATTTTTCACACCATATCATCATGTCTCCATAAAGTATTTTTCTATTGAGACCAAGTATGTCTGTCAAACTTTAACTGTCAAACAAGCTTGAAAAGTCATTTTTTTACAAAGATTATTAATGCATATTTTACAACAAAAAAAAAAAAACACTATTTAAGTCCTTCTACTTCAAAATTTCTGTTTTATTTCAGTGTGTTACTTGACAATTCTTTGTAATTATTTGTAAATGTTACAAGCAATTTCGAAGTGAAAATTGTTTCAAATCCATTTATTTATAATCCAAACATTTTTGTTACTCAATTAAGTATTAAATAAATATTCTGGAGTTCTATTGACCCCCTTGTATGTAAAATATATAGCAATTTTTGTGTGTGTATATATATATATATATATATAATATTTGTAAAAAATTCAGCTAGTTGTGAGAAACATTTCTCATTTTAACTCTAATTTTAATGTACGAAAATAGCTAAAATTCAAATAGAAATTAATATATAAGCATATTTTTTTTAAACCGAAAACTACCAAAAATGACAAAAAAAACACAACAAAATGACTAAAATTTTAACTAAAATTAAAATAAATACAGAAAATAAAAACTGATTTGAAATATTAATAAAATATAGTATCTAAATGCAGCTAAAATAACATATGAACAACTAAAAAGAAATTCTACACCGTTTTTTTTTTTCAGCGTATGACTAAAAATCAAAACAAAGCTCTAAAGTAGTCGATATGAAGAATAACAGCTTCATGAGAATGAGATTTGAGAGCTTTGTTGTATGGATAAAGCTGCGTGAAGAATTTCTCGTTTTGTATTCCACAGAAAAAAATAACAACGTGCATTTGAAATGACATGAGGATGAGTAAAAACTGACAGAATGTTTGTTTTTGGTTGAATAGTTCTATTCCTTCAAACACACATTCTATTCCAAGCTTCATAAAGCAGGTTTTATAGCAGGTATAAATGTTTTTAAGAATATATATATATTTTCCCATTCTATTGCCTGTGTATTTTCAGTATATGACTCTTGAGCAAATGCATATTAATCTGTGTTGCATGCATCTCATGTAATATGATCATATATGCACACAACCACTTACTGGAAACATGTAATAACATGCTGTCCAGATAAATTGAAGTTTTTTGCATGCAATATAATTTAGTAATTGAATTCAAAGGGCTGGTTGTGTTCATTAGATGTCCCCTGCTGGTTGATGCTGTAACTACACCGCTGTGCTGCATGGCATTCATGGCTCAGGTGATTGACTCGGTGAGCCTCTGTGAGAAAAGATGGCAGCGTTCAGGTCGTGCACATTCAGGGCTGCATGCAGCAGATTAGCTAGAAATGACTCTTTGTGTATGTGTAATGTAAATGGATAGTAAAACTCCTTCTCCCTTAAAGGAATAGTTCAGCCAAAAATGAACATTAGAGAGACAACAGCAGATGAGCTTTTTCACTGGAGGAAGAGTTATTATGGATTATGAACTCAATGTATTTTAGTTAAATGCTAGTCTTAATTAGTCTTAATGCTGGAATTGTTTCAGCTTTTGTCTTCTCCAGATGTTCACTGATGGACTGGAGTGCTGTGGATTACTTGTGGATTATTGTGATGTTTTTATCAGCTGTTTGGACTCTCATTCTGACGGCACCCATTCACTTGCAGTGAGACACTGATGCAATGCTACATTTCTCCAAATCTGATGAAGAAACAAACTCATCCTGATCTTGTATGACCTGAGGGAAATTCCTTTAATCACAAAAGACTGGAAAAACTCATGGAAATCCCAAATGAATTTCTGCATCTCATCTGGAACACATTTGTCTTTATGCATTTATCCGAAGTGACTTACATTGCATTCAAACTATACATTTGATCAGTTCATGCATTCGCTGGGAATCAAACCCATGGCCGTGGTGATGATCTACAGCATTGCATGAAACACACAAACAACCTGATCAAACATTTTCTAGTTAAAGCCGAGCAGGTTTGTTTTAGCACACGCGCCGGTTTAACCGTGACTGTAAATAAGCAGCATTATTAGTTTTGAATCAGCCGTTTGAGAAAGAACGATGTGAAAACAGCGACACGTCCAAACCTGCCAAGAACCGTGTGGTTGTGATTGTCGAGGTTTTGTGTGGAAACTAATTAAAAGTTTTGTGTTTGTTGGACCTGAATCCTACTGATGAGAATATTAAATTCCTGAAAATTACATTTCCACACAGCGTGATGCTTTGACCACAGCCAACAGAGACACGATATATAGCACCTTTATTGAATTCTGCCTCGATTTGACTCATTTAAGCTCATTAGTTGTTTATGTAATGCAGAACTCAAACTTAATGCAATTTATAACAAATTAAAAGTTAATCTTCGTATTCAGCTTACACTGCAAAAAATATTACGTTAACAATTTAATCTTGTTTTTTTGTCTTGTTGTCCTGTACAAATATCTAAACATCCTTAAAGCAAGAATTTGATATTTTTGGCTTGTTGTCAGAAAATCTAGTGTATTTTGTCTTGCCATTTTATTTTTATTTGGTTTTATTTTCCTTGTTTATGCTTATTAACAGATTCACTGAAAAGCAGCAATACAAATGCACAACTCAAAGTTAATGTAATTTGTAACAAATTAATAGTTACTCTTCTGAATATTTGCTTCGGCTTGTTTACACTGAAAAAAGTCACAACTTCTGTCCCATACAAATATCGAAATATTCCTAAAACAAGAAGCACTATTTATTATTTATTTCTTATTGTTGTCTTTTTGTTGAGTACCAATTTAAACATCGTTAAAGCAAGAAGTGAATTTGATATTAAGGCTTGTTGTCAGAGAATCTGTCTGAAATATAAGCATATTTTGAATTTGCATTTAATTTTTTATTTTGTTTTAATTTGTTTGTTTTCTCGTTCATGCATAATATCTTTATATTCAAGATAAATTCACTGAAAAAGCAACTATAGAAATGCACAGCTAACACTTCATGAAAGTCATTGAAATTGATTGAGAATGTTACTCTTTCATTCAAATCCCAAATTCATTTCTGCATCTCATCTGGAACACATTTACATTCATGCATTTATCCAAAGTGACTTGCATTGCATTCAAACTATTCATTTGATCAGTTCATGCATTCGCCGGGAATCAAACCCATGACCTCACTTGTTTTCTTGCTTATGTTTAATATCTTTATATTCACTCTCCAAAAAAGCAACAATACAAATGCACAACTCACACTTTATGTAATTTATAAAAAATAAAAGTTACTCTATTTTGCTTGTTTACAATTCAAAAATACACAATTAATTCTTTTTTTCTGTCCTGCTGTCATGGCATAAATATCTAAACATCCTTAAAGCAAGAAGCAAATTTGATACTTTTGGCTTGTCGTCAGAGAATCTCTCTGGAATATAAGTGTATTCTGTCTTTGCATTTTATTTTAATTTTAGTATTATTTCACGTGTTTATGATTAATATCTTTAGTTTCTCTGTATGAGCGGCAATACAAATGCACAACTCACACTTTATGTAATTTATAACAAATTAATAGTTACTCTTGTTTTGCTTCAGCTTGTTTACACTGCAAAAAAAAATCACAATTTATTTTTATTTATTCTTACAAATATTGCAACATCCTTAAAGCAAGAAGCAAATCTGATATGTTGACTTTGCATTTTTTAATACATTTTATTTCATTTGTTTTATGCTTAATATCTTTATATTCAAAACTCACACTTTATGTAATTTATAACACATTAAAAGTTACTCATATTTTGCTTCAGCTTGTTTACATTGCAAAAAGACACAATTCTTCTTGTCCTGTACAAATATCGAAAAAATATGGCAAAATATCTACCAGAGATGGAAATTTGATATTAAGATTTGTTGCCAGAGAATCCATCTGGAATGTATGTGTATTTTGTCTTTGCATTTTATTATTATTATTTTTTTTAGGATTTATTTTGTTTGTTTATGGTCAATATCTTTATATCCACAATAGATTCTCTGAAAACAAGCCTTGATATTTCATTCTGTTTTGTTTGTATAGGTCAATGTTTCATGCTTTATAAGGATGTTTAGACAGAAAACAAGATGAGGATCCTCATGGATAATATATTGTGTGTTGCTCAACATTACGTAAGTGGACACCCACAGATGAGATGTGCTAAGCGCTGCAGATGTCTGGCGGACAGCTTTGTTAATGGCTCTGAGTGTTCAGATGACTGCTGAATGAATGTGCCAGATTTATACGGCCTGCGTTATTAGAGAGCCTGGACTTTTCTCCCTGCCAGCGAAGCCACTGAACATTTTATTCATTTTAATGGATGGAAAACACAAAGCTGAGTGTGTTATTTCACAGCCGCTCCATCGGCATTAGAATCGCAGTATTATGGTTTGGCGTTACTGTTGGACATTGCAATGTTTTAGGCGTGACGAATGCATTGAAATGCAGGGCTGAATCCGTTAAATGATGCTTTTGAGTCGCTCGTGAATGTTGGTTGATGCACAGATAAGTTGTTTGAGATTCTACAGGAGACACGTGTGAGAATACCGGGGTCTTTTTG
Source organism: Sinocyclocheilus rhinocerous (assembly GCF_001515625.1). Classification (NCBI taxonomy): domain Eukaryota; kingdom Metazoa; phylum Chordata; class Actinopteri; order Cypriniformes; family Cyprinidae; genus Sinocyclocheilus; species Sinocyclocheilus rhinocerous. Next base: position 134,060 of record NW_015661986.1, on the reverse strand, counting down.
AGATATTAAAGCTATCGTATTTGTGTTTTCATTCCTGCAGGATGCTAGAAGAGATATTTTTTATTAATCAGTGTGTCTGTCCAGTGTAACGTATCGAACCGAAAAGACATTTTGATCATCAAGCTTTTTGAAGAAATTCTCAGAATTAATAAACTTAATCTTGCGTGCAAAGGCTGACAAAACAGTTATACAGTAAAGATCAAGTTTGGAGTCTGTATGATTTTTTCATGTTTTTGAAAGAAGTCTCTTCTGTTTTTCTGTTTTTTTTATCATAAAAGTGTCATGATCTTCAGAAATCATTCTAAGATGCTGATTAAATGAAACATTTCTGATTATTATCATTGTTGAACACAGTAATATTTTTGTGGAAACCGTGATACATTGTATTTTTCAGGATTCACAGATGAATAGAAAGTTCAAAAGAACAGCATTTATTTGAAATATAAATATTTTGTAACATTATAAAAGATCATAAATGTAATGCATCCTTGCTGAATAAAAGTATTGCTTTATAAAAATAAATAAAAAAATTAGTGTAGGTCTATATATTTATTTATTTGCTCTGAACTTGAAAAGATTATGTTTTTCAATCAGAGGAACCATCATTTTAACAGCTGAAGTTTAACAGTGAGAAACTATTTAAAATGAACACAGCTCATGAGACAAGGAGAGATAAAGCGAAATAAAACCATTAAAAGTATTGCAATATTTACTTACTGATTCTATCTGGTCTAAGATCAGTATGTTAATAATGCCATGATTTTAATGTTTTAATTTAATGTTTGAACCTGTTCTAATGTTTTGAGCTCTGACCGGATGACAACATTTCTAAGTTCAGTTGTTGTAAAGCTTCAATGCTTTGGAGCACAAACTTCAGTTTGATCTCTCTTTAAGGAAGACAGTTGGTGCAATTATTGTGAGACAATTATTGTACAATTATTAAGTGAGAAATGTTATACAAGTGAAATAGAAAAAAAGTTATAGAAGTTCAAGTTTCAAAAAATTTAAAAGGTACTGTAATTTTTTTACATTTTATATAAAATATGTTTTATGAATTGTGGTAAATATAAAACTGCTACAAAATGAAAGACATACATCTAAGTGTTCCACGTTTGAGGTTATTATCTATAGAAGCTTGTTTTCCCGCCACGAGATAAAGATAAAAAAAGGAGTTTAGATCTCATAATTCTGACTCACTTGAATTGCGTGATATAAACTTGCAAATTGTGAGGAAAAAAGTTTGAATTGTGAGATAAAAACTCACAATTATTCCTGATTATTCCACGTCGAAAAAAACAACAACCTAAATCAAAAATGTAAAACAAGGTGTAAACTCGTTTTTCATAGAAAAAAGTCAGAGTTAAGAATATAAACTCAGAATTGCGATGAAACAAAAGTAACAACTGCAAGATGTAGATTTAGAATTCTGAGAAAATATCAAAACTGCAAAAAGTTAACTTGTTAATGTGAGGAAATTTTGATAAAAAGACTTCAGAATTGCAAGTAAAAAGTAAGAATTGTGAGATAAAAGTCGCAGTTACCTTTTTTATTTTCTTATTCTGTGACAGAAAACAAAACAAAAAACGGAAGATGTAAAACAAAATATAAACTCAGAATTGCGGGAAAAGTTAGAATTCTGAGATGTAAACCCAGAGTTCCGAGACAGAAGTCAAAATTGCAAGAAGTTATCTTGTAATAGCGAGGAAAAAAAAATCTTCGTTTCGTATCTCGCAATTCTGATTATTCTCTTGATTTCTCGCAATTCTGAGAAAAAATGTCAGAACTGTGAGGGAAAAAAGTTGCAGTTACCTTGTTTTATTTCTTTATCCCATGACAGAAACACACTTCCAATAGATATCAACCTCAAATCTGGAACACTTGCTCAGATATATGTCTACTATACATGTAGTGAATCTTGAGTATATTTCTGGTGTAAATCATAATTTGATTGTTCTGCTCTCTGTCTCACAGGCGGGTCAATCTGACTGGAATTAAATCATGATATAGTTGTGTTTCTGAAACATGGCAGGCACCGTCTCCATCAACACGAGGGCCGACGCTCCGACAGACAAACCAGCCCAACATCAGGATCAACAGAAGGAGCTCGCCTGAGGATCTGTGCGCGTTTGGATTAACACATTTGTGAGGATTACGCCTTTGCTTCCTGCTGCTTTCGCCATGTTTCGTCTCAGAATGATCCTTCGGGTCGTCTCTGTGGTTTGGGGAGTTACGCTCGTCGTTTGTCAGCAAGCACAGTTCACCACCGTCACCACAAACTACGGGAAGCTGCGTGGATTGCATGTGGCGCTGCCCAGTGAGATCCTGGGCCCCGTGGAGCAGTATCTGGGGGTCCCGTATGCGATGCCCCCTACTGGAGAGCGGCGGTTTCAGGCCCCGGAGCCGCCGGCGTCGTGGCCTGGCATCAGGAACGCCACGCAGTTCGCTCCGGTGTGTCCACAGTATCTGGAGGACCGGCTGCTGCTCACAGACATGCTACCGGTGTGGTTTACTGCAAACCTGGACACGGTCGCGACGTACGTACACGAGCAGAGCGAAGACTGTCTGTATCTCAACATCTACGTGCCCACGGAGGAAGGTACGGCTTACGAAAACACACTCACACACACACACTACTGATCAAACGTTTGAGTCTCTTCTGCTTGCCAAGGCTGCATTTATTTGATCAAAAATACAGTAAAAATTGTGAAATATTATTACGATGTAAAATAACAGTTTTCTATGTGAATATGTATTAAACTGTAATTTATTTCTGTGATCAAAGCTGTATTTTCAGCATCATTACTCCAGTCTTCAGTGTCACATGATCTTCAGAAATCATTCTAATATGCTGATTTGCTGCTCAAGAAACATTTCTGATTATTATCAGTGTTGAAAACAGTTGCGCTGCACAATATTTCTGTGGAAAGCGTGATATGTTTTATTTTTCAGGATTCACAGATGAACAGAAAGTTCAAAAGAGCAGCATTTATTTTAAATAGAAATCTTTTGGAACATTATAAATGTCTTTACTGTCACTTTTGATCAATTTAATGCATCCTTGATGAATAACAGTATAATTTTTCTTTTTTTTTTTATTGACAACAGATTCATTTCAGTTAAGTACATTTTAATTTGGGGTAACTTTTTTGCTTTGTGGTGAGTTGTATTTAGTTTTTCCTGATATTTTGAGATAAAGGCGTGGAAGAGGTAGCAGTATGAATTTAAACAAATTGAACCCATCATATAGAAGATCCCGGGTGTCACCCATAAAATTCCCAGTGACAGGAAAGGGGCGTTACAATGTCAGAAAAAAATAAACATATCTGAGTTGGAAAAGGATCAGCTCCTCGTGTCAGTGTTTTGCTGAACCACCTTTTGCTTTAAATACAGCCTTTAGTCTGTTGGGATTTGTCTCGACTGACTTTGCACATCTAGACTTTGCAATATTTGCCCACTCTTCTTTGCAGAACTGCTCAAGTTCAGTTTAATGTGATGGTGAGTGTTTGTGGACTGCAGTCTTCAAGTCATTGCACAGATGTTCAGTGGGGTTTGAGTCTGGGCTCTGACGAGGCCATTCAAGAACATTCAGCTTTTTCTCCTTCAGCCACTGTGTGCTTTGGGTCATGTTGGAAGGTAAACCTTCTTCCCACTGACAACAGATTTTCCTCAAGAATTTGACGGTATTTTTCGCCATGCATTTCTCCTTCTCTCCTGACGAGTGCTCCAGTCCCTGCTGCAGAGAAACAGCCCATAACAGGACATCACCAGCCCCATGCTTTACTGCAGGAATGCTGTTATCTGTATGCTGAGCTCGATTGGATTTCCGCCGGACATATCGTTTGCTGTTGAGCCCAAATAATTCAGTTTTAGTCTCATCTGCCTCGGAATCTTCCAGGTGTGTTTTGGCAAAGCTCAGTATGACTGCATGTGGCCTTTCCTGAGGAGCGGCGTTTTTCCATATAAGCCACATTTGTTGAGGATTTGTGATATTGTTGTCACATGCACACAATGACCACTCTTTGTCATAAACTCCTGCAGCTGCTTCAGGGTTGCTGTAGCTCTCGGTCGCCTCTCTGATCAGTTTCCTCCGGCTCTTTCATCAGTTTGGAGCGACGTCCTGATCCAGGGAGGCTCTGTGTTTTACCAAATACCTTCCACTTCTTAATAATAGACTTCACTGTGCTTCTAGGCATTGATAAAGCCTTTGAAATGTTTTTGTCTCCTTCTCCTGACTTGTGTCTGTCCACAACTTTATCCTGGAGATCTTTTGAGAGTGCCTTGCCACCCATAAGTGATTGTTTGCTTCAGTTGCTCTACCAAAGACTGAAATGCTGCAGGAAAGCTCTTTTCATGCTGAGCTGATCACAGGTGAAAGTCAGATGGCTTTGTGTGCCATTGATAAGGAGATCAGCTAAACCTGATTGAGTTTACAAGTCATTTTTAGGCGTAGGCTGATCCTTTTTCCAACTCAGTGATTCTGGTTTTTATTATTATTATAAAAATAAAAATGTGTGCGTGTACATGTACATTTTTCATGATTTTCTTTCTTAAAAAATTATGAAATTATGAAATTGTGAATATATATATTTCACAATTTCATAAAAATTATACATAATTGTACATACTAATCAAAAAAGATTTGTATTATTATATAAACATTAATTATATTAGCAATTATAATTACACACACACACACACATATACATATATGCATATAAACTGCTTTAAATTTGAGTTTGACACTAGTATGCTGCAAAGCTGCTATAATTATGCTAAAATATGAGTAAAAATTATGGATATAATAACATAGTATTTTTATTATTCAAATTATTTTTATTTATACATATTTCTTGGTATTGAATGGTATATTCAACAGTTTTCATGCTTTATCCTTGCATAGATTTTTTGCAATATGGGTTTGACTTCTTGACAAAGGATGCATGAAATTCTGCTGTAATATGTGGAACAGAAGCGTGTCTATGATGCTTTCTATTTAGGCAGCTCACTAGCTGTTGGAACGGAGCTGTTTTATCATTATATCCATGTATTCATGGGATTGCCATGATCTTATTTGCACGTGTCACTTCTTGTTTCTCACATAGACAGAAACTGAATATGCTGTTTGTTCCCTAAGGAGATGGATTTATGATTTAGCAGTTGATGTCCAAACTGTGATGTTCTAGTAGATTCATCATCACCTCGAGGAGCAGAACATAATGAAACAGATGATGAACGGAGATGACAAACAAAACATTAGATGTAAAGTGTTGGTCATAAGTTTTGTTCACTGTTCTCAGTGAGTCCGTCTCGGGTTTTAGGTCTTTCCAGGGTTATTATGGTTAACTAACATTAAAATAAAATTTAAAAAGTTACTTGACGCAAAATAAATGCTAACTGAAATTTGAAATTTTGAAATAAAAAAATTATTTTTATTTATTTATGTTTTATTTAATTTTTAATTTTTAATTTTTAATTTTTAATTTTTAATTTTTAATTTTTAATTTTTAATTCAATTCAATTCAGTTCAGTTAAATTCAATTCAATTCAGTTCTGTTTTATATTTATTTATTTAATTAATTGTACAGTAGTTGTCAAATCTAAATTTCCATTTGGTTTATTTTCAAATAATAAAATAACTAAAACGTGTAAATAAAAACAATAATGACATTTAAAAAAAGGTATAAAAATGACAGATATGCAAAAAAAAAAATCACTAAAACTTTATATTTGAAGTGAAAACAAAACACATAAAAATAAAATCTAATCAAAAATATTAACAAAAAACATAGTATCAAAATGATATTAAAATAACACTGGCTTCGTAAGACAATTAACAAATCCACACGCTAGTTGCTGACTTTTGAAAGAAAGTAAATAATAAAAATGCATTTATTTATGTTGTTAATTACTTTTTGCAATATTTGTATTGATGTTTGTGTAATAGTGGTTAACTAATGGATTTTTATATCTATAAAGCATCTGTAATGCACTGTATTATACTTAATACAATTGAGTGATCACATAAGAGATTTGTTTTCATAATGCATGCTCCAAATTCACTAAACATTAAAAAAAGATATCGTTTATCATTTCTGACAAAGCTAACAATTTAATTTCTTAAAATGGAACAGTTAATTGAGTGTCATATGCATTTAATGTTTTGTATCATAATTGATGCATCAGGCTTTTATGGCTCATGTAGTTTGATATAATGAGAATATGGAGGAAAAAACAACTTAATTTTAATGAAATATTCGATTTGCTGCAGATGTTGATATTAATTTATTCTGATGCTTGTGCTGTACATCAATGAGATCTTTATAACAGTTCAGCAGATACTGACATAAAATGCTATAAATATCAGTTGTCGCTCTATATCTCCAATAATATGTCTAAAGCTGAGCTGCTTCAGTCCAGTAAGTGTTCATCTGGAGATATTACTGCAGTTATTCTGACCTTTACTTGATAAAAATCATTCAAAATTCACAGCAGAAACACACGAGAAGCTCCAGCTGAAGCTGGACGTTTCTACAATTTATATTTATTTAATCTATCTATCATCTGACTATTTCTATCTATCTATCTATCTATCTATCTATCTATCTATCTATCTTAGCAACCGCATAGCAACACCTTAGCAACCACCCCGGGTCCCCTAGCAACCACATAGCAACACACCTTAGTAACCACCCCGAGTACCTTAGCAACCTCATAGCAATATCTTAGCAACTGCCCTGAGTACCCTAGCAACCGCATAGCAACACCTTAGCAACCTCCCCGGGTACACTAGCAACCGCATAGCAACACCTTAGCAACCCCACCGGGTACCCTAGCAACCGCTCTATTAACCACCCCAAGTACCCTAGCAACCGAATATCAACACCTTAGCAACCACACAGGTATTCTAGCAGCTGCATATCTATTTATCTATCTATCTATGTATCTATCTATCCTCTGACAGACTGTATTGCCTTCAAAACATTCCAACTTTAAGCTTTTAAAACTACTTTAAACTTCAAACTATTTCAGACTGAAAACCATCAAACTAAAACTTTTTAAACTTCTTAAACTTTTAAATCTTTTCAAACTTTTTCAAACTTTCTGGTCCGGCTTTCTCAAGCCAACTTAAAGTTTGTCTTGACAAACTTTTTTTTCTAGAAATGATGAGACATTCACACCAGCAGTTATATAAATATTTCCTCTAATGCTGTGTTTATGTGAAGATAATCTTTGCTTAAGTTGATTTTAAATAACATGAGAATGGTTACACGGTAACACTGTAACTTATAACCAGTGTTGAGGGTAACGCATTACAAGTAACGCGAGTTACGTAATCAGATTACTTTTTTTCAAGTAACTAGTAAAGTAACGCATTACTTTTTCATTTACAAGAGAATATCTGAGTTACTTTTTCAAATAAGTAACGCAAGTTACTTTTTTTTCCAATTTATTGACTGACAGCTCTCCTGTCCTCATGCTGAGAGAAATCAGAAGATGCTACTGTAGTTCTAAAATAAATATGAATATGCATTAATTAATCTCACTTAAATTACGTAAAAAAAAAAATTACGTACATTTACTTTCCCTTCAGCCTGAGGCTTATTCATTTCACTTTTGGTGTGAAAAGGCTTTTATATTCGCCAAAAATATAACTTTTTTATTTTAAAAACAAACAAGCAAGCCCTGTCCAGATTTAAAAAGTAACGCAAAAGTAACGTAACGCATGACTTTCCATAAAAAGTAACTAAGTAATGTAATTAGTTACTTTTTTTATGGAGTAACGCAACATTGTAACGCATTACTTTTAAAAGTAACTTTCCCCAACACTGCTTATAACATTAAACATCCTCTTTCTCATTAAACACGGTTTCATATTTCATACTTAATGGAAGCAATCAGCAGTTTTTTCATAACTGGCCGGGTTTTATCCTGCCCTCAATAGTGAATGCAGAAATAACAGTTTTCTACAGCATTCCAGTGTTTTCTGGTTTAAATCTTCTGCCTAATGGAGACCATAATGACTTAATGGACGTGATATAAAACACTAGCAGCTAAAAGCTCATGAGGAAACGCCCAGTAATGACCTCAGTCGACTCTATTCAGTACAAAAACTGGAATACATTTCCTCTAAATGCACACAGACTGAGATGAATTAATGGAGGAGTTCATCCGGCAATATTTACTGCCGTTCCAAACCGTTTTTCATCATATGAACAAATGACGGATTTTTAATTTCTGCCTGATCTGTTTTGTTAAGAGACTGTGTTTGTTGGTTATATAAAGTGATTTTTCTTTCTGTTTCAGATGCGCATGACGACACGGGCTTGAAGCCGGTCATGGTTTATATTCACGGCGGCTCGTATGTCGAGGGAACGGGGAACATGATCGACGGCAGCATCCTCGCCAGCTACGGAAACGTGATCGTCGTCACCGTGAACTACCGGTTAGGAGTGCTAGGTGAGTCGCTCGAAACATATTAATGCATGCATGAGGATCTTATTTACACTGCTGTTGAAAAACATTAAGGATTTTGTTCATCATGGATGCATTACATTGATGAAAAGTGACAGTAAAGACATTTAGAATGTTACAAAAGATTTCTATTTCAAATAAATGCTGCTCTTTTGAACTTTCTGTTCATCTGTGAATCCTGAAAAATAAAACATATCACAGTTTCCACAAAAATATTACTGTGTTCAACATTGATAATAATCAGAAATGTTTCTTGAGCAGCAAATCAGCATATTAGAATCAGTGTTATTTTAGTATCACTGAGATACTACTATAGTTTTTATTAATATTTTGAATTTAGTCATTTTTATTAGCTCTTTTTTTTAGAATTTTTTTAGTTATTTTACTTCAAGTAACAAAAATATATTTTATAGTTTTAGTTTTTTTTTTTTTATATAATTTATTTTATTTTAGTTAATGGTTATTTTATTTCTAGTAACAAAAATGTATGTTTTT
>NW_015661986.1:115740-124907 GCF_001515625.1 Sinocyclocheilus rhinocerous | reverse complement strand
TATTTTTTTTTTTTTTAGTTGATTATTTTATTTCAAGTAATAAAAAGTGTGTTTTATGTTTTTAGTTTAGGTTAAAATATTTTTTTATGTTTTATATTTTTTATATTTTATTTTATTTTAGTTAATGGTTATTTTATTTCGAGTCATTTTTTTATGTTTTTAGTTTTAGTTAACTATAATAACCTTGATTAGAATGATTTCTGAAGATCATGTGACACTGAAGACTGGAGTAATGATGCTGAAAATACAGCTTTGATCACAGAAATAAATTACAGTTTAACACATATTCACATAGAAAACAGCTGTTTTAAACAGGAATAATATTTCACAATTTTTACTGTATTTTTGATTAAATAAATGCAACCTTGGTGAGCAGAAGAAACTTCTTTATAAAACATTCAAATACATCTTATATACATTAAATATGACCATATCTGGTAAGTATTTTTGCATTTAAGCTAAATATAATGAAACCTGTAAAAAGCTTTTCTTTTACTCAGTACGTGAGAGACGACGTTAGAAAGCCTTCAGATGTTCATTAAAGGATCTTTTATTTACTTTCATTATGAAGGTTGTTACAAGTTTTATATTACACGTTCTGCCAAAAATAGATTCCTCACAAAAAAAAATAATGCTTTTATAATTCAGTTTCTTTGAAGACGGTGAGGATTTGAAAGCTTATGAAAACACTAAGAATACTTATAAACACGAACACGAAGCAGCTCTCAGACTCTAAAAGTGTTTTAATTTGCAGTCCAAGTGTGCAGATTTATGATTCATTCATTTTGAATCCACACACCCGGTTTATATTATTTATATGTTTGGCGCAGAGCAATTTATTTCTGTTTCTGAGAATATTTCTCTGCCGTTAGTGAGTTTTGAATGCGGTGACCTTGGATCGTCAGGCTCTCTTTCTCATCAAGATACTGAAGCGATTTTGTTTGAAGGTCCTGAGGTTCTTGGCACTGAATTAGAGTTGAAAAAGGCTGCTTTCAACAACATCTCTCTTTTAAGAAGAAAGGAAGACTGAATGCACTTTTGGCCATTATCATCCGATCTCTTGTACCAAATGGTGTAATATTTTGAACAAAGTATCTCTATACTATTGAGCTGGATGGAAGAGACTGACATCTCTCAAGTCCATCATTAAATTCACAGCTCAAACACATACACAATTAATTTGCATTACCAAATGTTGTCTGAACATGCACCACCAGTCAGAAATGTGGAATAATTACGATTGATAATAATAAGAAATGTTTCTTGAGCAGCAAATCAGCATATTAGAATGATTTCTGAAGATCATGTGACACTGAAGACTGGAGTAATGATGCTGAAAATACAGCTGTGCATCACAGAAATAAATTACAGTTTAACATGCATTCACATAGAAAACAGCTGTTTTATTTTTCACAATATATTTCACAATTTTTACTGTATTTTTGATCAAATAAACGCAGCCTTGCTGAGCAGAAGAGACTTCTTTAAAAAAATAGTAGTGTACACAAAACTCAAATTTGATTGGTTTTAGACTGTTAGATGTGGCTGCAGGTTATCTCTCATCCAAGGCCTGGACATCCTTGTCTCGTCTCTCTTGCTCGAGTGCTTCAGAGATTTCAGAGATTTTATGGGCAAAACGATCCAGCAGGGACAGATGGACTCAAGGTTGGAGGTCCGAGGAGAAACAGCACCAGACAAAGACAAAGCCACATAAAGACTCGACAGCGTCTGGAGGATCTGTTTGAACGAGCTCTGTCTCGTGTGCCTGCTGCAGCGTCTCATCCTTTCAGCTGACATTTCATGTAATCTCAAGGCTAAATACTTCTGTCATAAAGACGGGCGTAAGGGACCGAAGTACTCAGAAGATGTTGGCGATTGCGGATAACAGAGCTCATTTGAAGGCTGAAAGTCCATTACATCCTCAGCTCGTTGTGAGAGACTGTTTTTCATCCCTTCTCTTTTCATCTTTCTTACTTTATAGTCTCTAAAATGCTGTACAGTGAAAACTGAACTGAACTGATCCTGAATTTAACTGAAATACACTACTGTTTAAAAGTCTCTTCTGCTCAGCAAGGCTACATTTATTTGATCACAAATACTGTAAAAATTGTGAAATATTATTATAATTTAAAACAGCTGTTTTCCATGTGAATATGTGTTAAACTGTAATTTATTTCTGTGATGCGCAGCTGTATTTTCAGCATCATTACTCCAGTCTTCAGTGTCACATGATCTTCAGAAATCATTCTAATATGCTGATTATTAGAAACATTTCTGATTATTATCAATGTTGAAAACAGTCGTGCTGCACAATATTTGTGTGGAAACTGTGATACATTTTATTTTTCAGGATTCACAGATGAACAGAAAGTTCAAAAGAACAGCATTTATTTGAAATATAAATCTTTTGTTACATTATAAATCACTTTTCATCAATTTAATGCGGCCTTGATGAATACAATTTCTTTAAAAAAATGTTACTGCTTTGTTACTTTGAAAAAAAAGTGTTGTGGTTTGCAGTATATTAACAAACCACCAGACAAATCCATTACTGGATTAATAAACTTCATAGTTTCATTTATTTCAAGCAACCAGTCACTCCGTTTAGACCCGCTAACAGATGAACTCTTAACTGTATTTACTGTAGTCCAGGTTCTGTAGGTGTTTGTTTGTTCTTATCACTGGAGGACGGGTTTATGAACATGCTCACTGGTTAATTGGTTAATTATATCCACAGTTTAGTGTGTCTGTCCATTGTTTGTAATTTACTCTGTCTCTCAGTATGCATAAATGCTTGACATATTCTTTTGAAGCACTGAAGATTGTCTAAAAATTGTTTTTTTTAATGCATTTTCAGTTTTTGTGCACCTTTTTTATCACATGCATATTGTGCAAAATTAATCCAGCCGTGGGTTTTCGACCCCAAGTTATAAACTTAATGCAATTTTAAACATGATTTATTGCTTCAGACATAATAACCACATTAATACAGCAAGATGTGTGCAGTGTGTTGAAATGAAATAAATGTTAACTGAAATGAAATATAAAAAAGTGAATTTATTTTATTTCAGCTAGTTGCAGAGGTAACATTTCTAATTTTAGTTTAGTTTAACATAACTTTTGTTTAAAGTACTTAACTAAAATAACTAAATACTAAAAATTAATACATGAATTTTGTTAAAATAAATTATTTTTAATAAATAAATCAATATATGTAATAAATATTGTTTTTATTATTTTTACATTTATTATTATTTATAAGTTTTTGTTTTTGTTTCAAGTAACAAAAAATGCTTTTTAATGTTTTATATAGATAGATAGATAGATAGATAGATGATAGATAGATAGATAGAACGATAGATAGATAGAACGATAGAACGATAGATAGATAGAACGATAGAACGATAGATAGATAGAACGATAGAACGATAGATAGATAGAACGATAGAACGATAGATAGATAGAACGATAGAACGATAGATAGATAGAACGATAGAACGATAGATAGATAGAACGATAGAACGATAGATAGATAGAACGATAGAACGATAGATAGATAGAACGATAGAACGATAGATAGATAGAACGATAGAACGATAGATAGATAGAACGATAGAACGATAGATAGATAGAACGATAGAACGATAGATAGATAGAACGATAGAACGATAGATAGATAGAACGATAGAACGATAGATAGATAGAACGATAGAACGATAGATAGATAGAACGATAGAACGATAGATAGATAGAACGATAGAACGATAGATAGATAGAACGATAGAACGATAGATAGATAGAACGATAGAACGATAGATAGATAGAACGATAGAACGATAGATAGATAGAACGATAGAACGATAGATAGATAGAACGATAGAACGATAGATAGATAGAACGATAGAACGATAGATAGATAGAACGATAGAACGATAGATAGATAGAACGATAGAACGATAGATAGATAGAACGATAGAACGATAGATAGATAGAACGATAGAACGATAGATAGATAGAACGATAGAACGATAGATAGATAGAACGATAGAACGATAGATAGATAGAACGATAGAACGATAGATAGATAGAACGATAGAACGATAGATAGATAGAACGATAGAACGATAGATAGATAGAACGATAGAACGATAGATAGATAGAACGATAGAACGATAGATAGATAGAACGATAGAACGATAGATAGATAGAACGATAGAACGATAGATAGATAGAACGATAGAACGATAGATAGATAGAACGATAGAACGATAGATAGATAGAACGATAGAACGATAGATAGATAGAACGATAGAACGATAGATAGATAGAACGATAGAACGATAGATAGATAGAACGATAGAACGATAGATAGATAGAACGATAGAACGATAGATAGATAGAACGATAGAACGATAGATAGATAGAACGATAGAACGATAGATAGATAGAACGATAGAACGATAGATAGATAGAACGATAGAACGATAGATAGATAGAACGATAGAACGATAGATAGATAGAACGATAGAACGATAGATAGATAGAACGATAGAACGATAGATAGATAGAACGATAGAACGATAGATAGATAGAACGATAGAACGATAGATAGATAGAACGATAGAACGATAGATAGATAGAACGATAGAACGATAGATAGATAGAACGATAGAACGATAGATAGATAGAACGATAGAACGATAGATAGATAGAACGATAGAACGATAGATAGATAGAACGATAGAACGATAGATAGATAGAACGATAGAACGATAGATAGATAGAACGATAGAACGATAGATAGATAGAACGATAGAACGATAGATAGATAGAACGATAGAACGATAGATAGATAGAACGATAGAACGATAGATAGATAGAACGATAGAACGATAGATAGATAGAACGATAGAACGATAGATAGATAGAACGATAGAACGATAGATAGATAGAACGATAGAACGATAGATAGATAGAACGATAGAACGATAGATAGATAGAACGATAGAACGATAGATAGATAGAACGATAGAACGATAGATAGATAGAACGATAGAACGATAGATAGATAGAACGATAGAACGATAGATAGATAGAACGATAGAACGATAGATAGATAGAACGATAGAACGATAGATAGATAGAACGATAGAACGATAGATAGATAGAACGATAGAACGATAGATAGATAGAACGATAGAACGATAGATAGATAGAACGATAGAACGATAGATAGATAGAACGATAGAACGATAGATAGATAGAACGATAGAACGATAGATAGATAGAACGATAGAACGATAGATAGATAGAACGATAGAACGATAGATAGATAGAACGATAGAACGATAGATAGATAGAACGATAGAACGATAGATAGATAGAACGATAGAACGATAGATAGATAGAACGATAGAACGATAGATAGATAGAACGATAGAACGATAGATAGATAGAACGATAGAACGATAGATAGATAGAACGATAGAACGATAGATAGATAGAACGATAGAACGATAGATAGATAGAACGATAGAACGATAGATAGATAGAACGATAGAACGATAGATAGATAGAACGATAGAACGATAGATAGATAGAACGATAGAACGATAGATAGATAGAACGATAGAACGATAGATAGATAGAACGATAGAACGATAGATAGATAGAACGATAGAACGATAGATAGATAGAACGATAGAACGATAGATAGATAGAACGATAGAACGATAGATAGATAGAACGATAGAACGATAGATAGATAGAACGATAGAACGATAGATAGATAGAACGATAGAACGATAGATAGATAGAACGATAGAACGATAGATAGATAGAACGATAGAACGATAGATAGATAGAACGATAGAACGATAGATAGATAGAACGATAGAACGATAGATAGATAGAACGATAGAACGATAGATAGATAGAACGATAGAACGATAGATAGATAGAACGATAGAACGATAGATAGATAGAACGATAGAACGATAGATAGATAGAACGATAGAACGATAGATAGATAGAACGATAGAACGATAGATAGATAGAACGATAGAACGATAGATAGATAGAACGATAGAACGATAGATAGATAGAACGATAGAACGATAGATAGATAGAACGATAGAACGATAGATAGATAGAACGATAGAACGATAGATAGATAGAACGATAGAACGATAGATAGATAGAACGATAGAACGATAGATAGATAGAACGATAGAACGATAGATAGATAGAACGATAGAACGATAGATAGATAGAACGATAGAACGATAGATAGATAGAACGATAGAACGATAGATAGATAGAACGATAGAACGATAGATAGATAGAACGATAGAACGATAGATAGATAGAACGATAGAACGATAGATAGATAGAACGATAGAACGATAGATAGATAGAACGATAGAACGATAGATAGATAGAACGATAGAACGATAGATAGATAGAACGATAGAACGATAGATAGATAGAACGATAGAACGATAGATAGATAGAACGATAGAACGATAGATAGATAGAACGATAGAACGATAGATAGATAGAACGATAGAACGATAGATAGATAGAACGATAGAACGATAGATAGATAGAACGATAGAACGATAGATAGATAGAACGATAGAACGATAGATAGATAGAACGATAGAACGATAGATAGATAGAACGATAGAACGATAGATAGATAGAACGATAGAACGATAGATAGATAGAACGATAGAACGATAGATAGATAGAACGATAGAACGATAGATAGATAGAACGATAGAACGATAGATAGATAGAACGATAGAACGATAGATAGATAGAACGATAGAACGATAGATAGATAGAACGATAGAACGATAGATAGATAGAACGATAGAACGATAGATAGATAGAACGATAGAACGATAGATAGATAGAACGATAGAACGATAGATAGATAGAACGATAGAACGATAGATAGATAGAACGATAGAACGATAGATAGATAGAACGATAGAACGATAGATAGATAGAACGATAGAACGATAGATAGATAGAACGATAGAACGATAGATAGATAGAACGATAGAACGATAGATAGATAGAACGATAGAACGATAGATAGATAGAACGATAGAACGATAGATAGATAGAACGATAGAACGATAGATAGATAGAACGATAGAACGATAGATAGATAGAACGATAGAACGATAGATAGATAGAACGATAGAACGATAGATAGATAGAACGATAGAACGATAGATAGATAGAACGATAGAACGATAGATAGATAGAACGATAGAACGATAGATAGATAGAACGATAGAACGATAGATAGATAGAACGATAGAACGATAGATAGATAGAACGATAGAACGATAGATAGATAGAACGATAGAACGATAGATAGATAGAACGATAGAACGATAGATAGATAGATAGATAGACAGATAGATAGACAGATAGACATTTTTTTTTAAAATAACAAAAATGACAAAACAGCTAAATTAATAAAACTCTAACTAAAATGAAAGTAAAAACAAAATATAATATAATAATTAAATCTAGTTCATAATATTAACAAAAACTATAGTAGTATAGTATAGTAGAATAGTATAATAGTATGTCACTGATACTAAAGTACAAGGGTGTAGAGTTTAGTAGAGACGCTATGACATGTTCCTACCAATATCCAGCGGTTACTAAATTGTCCCTAGCAATAATTTTGATCAAACAAGTAAATAAATATGTATATTTAACCACTGTTGTTGTAATAGTTCATACCATTGATATTCCCTGAGAAGTTAAAGAAATACACTAGAAAACTGCACATTTAATAGATGTGTGGAGTAAGAAGTGAGAAATGTTGCCTAGCTGAAAAAAAGATTTCATTTTATTTTTTAATTTTTTTAATTTATATTATTTCAGTTAATATTTGAACAAGTGAATATGCACAATATTTTATATTTTTATAGTGTAAATAATTCTTCTCATCTGACCTACCAAATTTTCCTATAAGTTTGATCGCAACATATAATCATTGCTGTTTATAGTGTTTGTTTGAACACATGTCATTAACTAACTGTACATTTCTGCCATAAGGACAACACCTTGACATAATCACCACTGATAAACTCCTAAATCTAATGTAGAAACTTTCATTTTCTGTGAAGCTGCTTTGCAAAGATTTGCATCGTCAAAAACGCTAAACAATGAAACATTAACTGAACTGAACTGAACCGCCTTTAAAACGTCTCTGATAGAGTCAGTGTTGAGAAAACAAGCAACACAAGGCGCGTTTATTGCGTGATGAATGCTGCTTCGCTCACGCCATTTTGCCAGAAAATAAACAGAAGACATCAGAATCCATCTCATTAGACATCAAATGTTAAAGAGCTCGTTTAGCTGCTTCGCCGTCATAGATAAGCAGGCACTTTCCGAGGTGTAGAGCATCCGAGGCTTTGTGGTAATGGCTGCATGGCTCATTGAAGGGCTCCGCTGTGTTTATTGCTCAGGAATAAATTGCCCAGTCGAAAGTCCTACATCACCGACGAGGACTTCAATTAACCTTTATCAAGCGCTAGCCTGGAGTCAGGAGATATATGCATCACAGGTGAAGGTCAGCCAAAGCGCTTTTTATTTGTGCACTGGAATTAATAATGCAGCGTCCTCATGATGGATGAAGCCCATCAATAAAGAACATACAGAAAATCAAGCTCTTGTGCATCCACTGCACTTTTGTTTTTTTCCAGGTGAACGTACTGGAGCTGAAGGAAGTCTAAACGCATGAACAGCTGTTTAGTGCCGCGCTCCTCACATCCACACGCGTGCGTCAGACGATAGTGTTGATCCTCGAGGGCAGATCGAAGGGAAATTGAGTTTGTCGTTTCATATCTTGAGCTTCTCCTGATACTTGCATTCAGAACGAGTGCGGGGGATTTCAGACGAGACGTAACCGCCGAAGACCAGTGAAATGAACAGACAATTAAAGAGTTAATGTTCATTATAACAGTTTTCCAGCGTGTTTTGTTTGGAGAAATACCTGCATTATTTTTCATTGCAGAAGCTAGTGCAGCAGCTTGTGATTTTTGGAAATTATATTTCTTTCTCCATCTAAATTTAATATGCAATATATATATATATATATATATATATATATATATATATATATAGGCACTTTT
>NW_015661986.1:98134-115238 GCF_001515625.1 Sinocyclocheilus rhinocerous | reverse complement strand
ATATATATATATATACAGTATGATGACATGAAATACATGAAATAAAGGTTTTAAAAGGATTTTTGACAGTTAGGACACATAATAAGTATTAAATTATTATTATTATTATTATCAATAATAATAATAATATTGTTGTTATTGTGTTTTTTGTATAAATATTTATTTTTGTTTTTGTATTTTCTGTATTAATTTTAATTTTAGTAAAAGTAAGTAATTAATTTTGTTTTTATTATCTTTTTTTAAATGTCTATATAGTTTTTAACTATTTTTATTTCAGTTTTGGTTTTAGTTATTTAAGTACTTCAATCAGAAATGTTGCCTTGATGACTGAAATACTTTTTTTAGTATTTTATTTTATTTCAGTTAACATTTTTTTATGTTTTTTAGTTTAAGTTTCATATTGTATATCAAATACATATTGTAGTCAATCAATAGTATAATTGAATAATAATGATCAATAATAAACAATAGTATCATTGACATGCTATTTTAGTTTTTATAAATATCTTGATTTAGTTTTCATGTTTTCATTTTACTTTAAAGTTTTAGTAATTTTATGTTTTTAGGCATATCTATTTATTTATGAAGTATAGAATGTATATATTATATAATTTTTAACATAGTTTTTATTCATTTTTATTTTGGTTTGTTTACTACTTTGTTAAATTAAACTATAAAGGGAAATGCTGCCTTGTCTACTAACTGAAATAAAAGGTTTTTTTTTTCAGTTAACAAAAACGTATTGTTTTGTCTTTTTAATATATGTCTAATATATATATATATATATGTGTGTGTGTGTGTGTGTGTGTGGTTTTCTATTCATTTTGAATTCATTCTATTTTTTAGTTTTAGTTATCTAAGTACTTAAAGTTAAAGGTTTTTTTAACATGTTTTCTTTTATTTCAGTTAACAAACACACACTCACACACTCACTCACTCACTCACTCACTCGCACACACACACACACACACACACACACACACACTCACTCACTCACACACACACTCACTCACTCACTCACTCACTCACACACACACACACACACACACACACACATTTATTGTTTGTTTGTTTTAGTTTTAGTTTATTCAGTGATTCTAAATCAGTAGCGAAATGTGCATCATCCCAGATAAATCTCTTATAGATGTGTATATGTGTCCAACAGCCTAAAATCCTGTGAATATCCAAACATGTGTCCACTGCAACGTTTCCTGATCTCTCAGCTGTCTCTGTGTTTCAGGTTTCCTCAGCACAGGCGATCAAGCAGCCAAAGGGAATTACGGTCTGCTGGATCAGATCCAGGCTCTGCGCTGGGTGAAGGAGAACATTCAGGCTTTTAACGGCGATCCGGAGCGAGTGACCATCTTCGGCTCCGGAGCAGGAGCCTCCTGCGTCAGTCTGCTGACCCTCTCGCACTACTCTGAAGGTCTCTGGAGATCTTAAGCTGAATCGTATGAATACATAGGGCTGCACGATTGATCAAAATACTGAAATCGCGCGTTATGATTTGCATAGTAAATTCACAGTAAATGCTGTTCCACACAAACTTGTCAGAACTTGAGTTTTGGTCGTTTATAACCAGTGTTGTGCAAGTTACTTCCAAACTGTAATACATTATAGATTACTTGTTACTGTTATTTAAAAGTAATTCCTTACCTTACAATATTACTGTCTCAGAATTGTAATGCGTTACATGACTCCTGTATTACTTTTGAGTTACTTTCACCAAAATAACTACAGAAGTAGAACTTAAGGTAACACTTTATTTTAGGGTCTCTTAACTAGTTGCTTATTAGCATGCATATTACTAGAATATTAGCCATTTATTAGTAGTAATTAAGCACATATTAATGCCTTATTCTACATGACCTTAATCCGACTCAGTACCTAAACTTAACAACTATCTTACTAACTATTAATAAGCAGCAAATTAGGAATTTATTAAGGGAAAATTCATAGTTAATAGTGAATAAGTGTTCCCTATTCTAAATTGTTACTATACTTAACATTCTAAAATGACAAAATGTACTGCATCGCATTTTACATCCAGTAGAGGGCGATATGGCGTATCATAATGACTGTGGGCTATCCAGGCTACTAACAATATAGCTTATAATTGGCAAAGTGAAGGCTCAAGACAATGCAAGAAAGGATGACAGCCAGAATCACAAACGATCCAAGTCTGTTAAAAGTATGGTAGAGGTAAAGTGATTATCTGGCAATATCTGTGAATAGCTTGGGTCTATTCATATTATTCACAACAGGACTATATGTAAACTCTAATGCCATGACAAGAACAATAGCGAGAGGGAGATGAATGAAATAAATCGCTAAACAAATATATCAGAAGCTGTCATTTAGTCTTTATTTACAAACTTGGACACCACACGCGGCTATTGACTGACCACGAACAGGAAATAGAACTTACTTGTGGCATTTTTGATTCGTTAATGTCTTGCGGGTTTTTTTTGTTTTTTTTACAATTAAATTTTGGGCTAAAAGTGTGTTGTAACGCATGCATTACTGAACATGTACCGAGTAAAATATTACTGAAAACTGATTAGTAATGCCTTACACTACTGCGTTACAGCAAAAAGTAATCAGTTACTGTAATGCATTACTTTTGTAACGCGTTACTCCCAACACTGTTTATAACATGCATTTGGGAACATACGCAAACCATCTTCCCAAACTTGTAATGAGAAGAGCTGATCAACAAAAGATAAGCTTTAATAGCTCCCTGGGGTTTTTCATTTTATTAAATTTTTTTTTAATCCAAAGCGCCATACAAATGAAAAATACAACGAGCCATTCATCTTAAAAAAGCAATAAACTCGAGAAGTGTTGGTGGGTACAATGAAAGTTGTATGCATACAATAACAATAAAGAAATTCAATTCAATTCAGTTCAATTCAAGTGCTAGAAATATTGTTCAGAATAGTACAAGCTAGAACAGGGAGGGTTTTCCATCAAAATATAAGTTTGATGGTTTAACTTTTAAAAATGAAGAAATTAAAATCCATAAATATTGTAATTTTACAGTTTTACAATTTACAGTATGTACAGTATGTGTGTAAAATAAAAGTATTATTATTACCGTATTGGCCCGAATATAAGACGACCCCACTCGTTTTATGCGTATTTGGCGCCACCTAGTGTTGTGGGTGTATTATTGACATGTCAAAGTCTAGACCCTGAATATAAGACGACCGCGGTTTTTCAGATGTATTTCCAAGAAAAAAACATCGTCTTATATTCGGGACAATACGGTATATAATTTTGTTTGTTAAATACTTAATTTTACAGTGAACTATTGCAATAATACTATTTCTTAATGTTTTATTATTTTATTATTTTGTTTTTTATTTTATTAGTTTTATTTAAATACATACAAATAAATAATTTAATAATAATAATAATATTGATTTAAATTGAAAAAAAAAATTATCAGAAAAAGTACTTGAATTTACAGTGAAATATTACAAGTAATATTACTTATTGTTTTTTAAAATATAAACTCTCTCTCTCTCTCTCTCTCTCTCTATATATATATATATATATATATATTGTAGTCATATTGATATACTGTATAATCACAAGATTATTGATATAATTATTGTTATAATTGACATACAGAATAACATGCACTGCAAACCTGGACTTCTTTTAAATTGCAATTGTAATTTTTATCAGAGTAGTTTTTTTTTCCCCAGTGCTAATAAATAATCATGATATTTAAATGTTTAAATGTTGTATTACTCTGACAGCGAGTGTTTGTGTCCCAGATCTGTTTCAGAAAGCGATCATTCAGAGCGGGACGGCTCTCTCCAGCTGGGCCGTCAACTACCAGCCGGCCAAATACACGCGCATGCTGGCCGAGAAGGTCGGCTGCAATGAAGACGACACGGTCGAGCTGATCGAGTGCCTCCAAAAGAAAAACTACAAAGAGCTGATCGAGCAGAACATCACCCCCGCCAAATACCACATCGCCTTCGGACCCGTGATCGACGGAGACGTCATTCCGGATGACCCACAGATCCTCATGGAGCAAGGAGAGTTCCTGAACTACGATATAATGCTTGGAGTCAACCAGGGCGAAGGGTACAAGTTCGTGGACGGGATCTTAGACAGCGAGGATAGAGTATCGAGCAACGACTTTGAGTTCGCCATATCAGAATTCGTCGACCACTTGTACGGCTACCCCGAAGGAAAGGACACCCTGCGGGAAACCATAAAGTTCATGTACACGGACTGGGCGGACAGGGAAAACCCGGAGATGCGGCGGAAAACGCTGGTCGCACTTTTCACGGATCACCAGTGGGTGGCGCCGGCCGTGGCTACAGCGGACCTGCACGCACAGTACGGATCGCCCACGTACTTTTATGCCTTTTATCACCACTGCCAGAGCGATATGAAGCCAGCCTGGGCCGATTCGGCACACGGAGATGAGCTTCCGTACGTTTTCGGCATTCCCATGATCGGCCCCACAGATCTCTTCAACTGCAACTTCTCCAAGAATGACATAATGTTGAGCGCCGTGGTCATGACGTACTGGACGAACTTTGCCAAAACTGGGTGAGTAAGATGCATATGTTTACATACTAATAAAGCTAATTATCACAGAAAATGCATAAGAAGCTGTATAAATACAAAAGGGCAGCAGGATGACTTTATTTTGTTTAAATTGATTTAAAAGTATTTAAATTGATAAATTAATATATTAGTTTATAAATTAATAATACAATTAGTTAGAGAGAGAGAGAGAGAGAGAGATTGTTCTGGGTGTTTGCTGGGTTGTTGTTAGGCAGTTGCTAGGGTATTCTGGGTGGTTGCCAGAGTGTTGCTATGCAATTTCTAGGGCGTTGCTAGGCAATCAAATGTAACATCACTAATTGGCCCTTTAATTGCTGCTTTCAGCCATTTTTGTTGCTAGGCAGCTGCTAGGGTATTCTGGGTGGTTGCTAGAGTGTTGCTGGGCAGTCGAAAGTAAAATAACTAATTGACCCTTTAATTGCTGCTCTCAGCTGTTTTTATTGCTAGGGTGTTGCTAGGCAGTTGCTGGGGTATTCTGTGTATTCTGACTAGTAGCTAGGGTATTCTGGGTCGTTGCTAGGGCGTTGCTAGGCAGTCAAATGTAACATCACAAATTGTCCCTTCAATTGCTGCTTTCAGCTATTTTTATTGCTAGGGTGTTGCTAGGCAGTTGCTAAGGTATTTTGTGTGGTTGCTAAAGTGTTGCTATGCAGTTGCTTGGCAGTCAAAAGTAACATCACTATTTGACCCTTTAATTGCTTCTTTCAGTTATTTTTGTTGCTAGAATTTTGCTAGGCAGATGCTAGGGTATTCTGGGTGGTTGCTAGGGCGTTGCTAGACGGTCAAAAGTAACATCACTATTTAACCTTTTAATTTCTGATTTCAGCCATTTTTGTTGCTAGGGTGTTGTTAGGCAGTTGCTAGGTTATTCTGGGTGGTTGCTGGAGTGTTGGTGTGAAGTTGCTGTGGCTTTGCTGGACAATTAAACGTAACATCACTAATTGACCCTTTAATTGCTGCTTTCAGCTATTTTTTGTTGTTAGGGTGTTGCTAGGGTATTCTTGGTGGTTGCTAAAGTGTTGCTAGGCAGTGGAAAGTAAAATCACTAACTGACCTGTCAATTGCTGATTTCAGAAATTTTTTGTTGCTAGGGTGTTGCTAGGCAGCTAGGGTATTCTGGGTGGTTGCTAGAGTGTTGCTACGCAGTTGCTAGGGCGTTGCTAGGCAATCAAACATTACATCACAAATTGAACCTTTAATTGCTGCTTTCAGCTATTTTGTTGCCAAGGTGTTGCTAGGGTATTCTAGAGTGTTGCTATGCAGTTGCAAGGGCGTTGCTAAGCAGTCGATCTTAACCTCATTAACTGACCCTTTAATTGCTGCTTTCGGCTGTTTATATTTCTGAATCTGATCAGATCGTCATTTCAATATTTTACAAGAATGAATTAAAAAAATGCAAAGTAAAGCATCAACAATTGTACAGATGTTACTAATTTAACATGTTTTGTTTTACTTCACAGAGACCCGAATCAGCCGGTTCCTCAAGACACAAAGTTCATCCACACTAAACCGAACCGCTTTGAGGAGGTGGCCTGGTCTAAGTACAACCCTAAAGACCAGCTGTACCTGCACATCGGCCTGAAGCCTCGCGTCCGCGACCACTACAGGGCCACCAAGATCGCCTTCTGGCTGGAGTTAGTGCCACATTTACACAACATCAACGAACTCTTCCAGTATGTTTCATCGACGACCAAAATCCCACCGCAAGACACGACGCCGTTCTCCTACACCAAACGCCTTTCCAACAAACTCTGGCCTTCGACCACCCGCCATCCACCCGCTCCTCCGGCCAACACCAAACAGATGTCGGATCAGCAGAAGACATCCGAGCACGGCGACGGGACGGTTATCATTGAAGCGCGAGATTATTCGACCGAGCTGAGTGTGACGATCGCCGTCGGTGCGTCTCTGCTCTTCTTAAACATCCTGGCATTTGCGGCACTCTACTACAAGAAGGACAAACACCGGCTGGAGTCGAGTCGCAGGCACAGTCCACCAAGAAATCTCGCTAACGACATTCCTCGCGTGCCGAGCGAAGAGCTGATGTCCCTGCAGATGAAGCAGCTTGACCATGATCACGACTGCGATTCGCTGCAAGGCCACGACATGATTCGGCTGACCTGTCCTCCGGATTACGCGCTCACGTTGCGCCGCTCGCCCGACGACGTGCCGCTGATGACGCCGAACACCATCACCATGATTCCCAGCTCTTTTGCCGGCATGCAGCCGTCGTATCACAACCCATTCAACGCGTTCGGGAACAGCACTCCGAGCGGCACAGGCCTCCCGCTCGGACACTCCACGACGCGAGTATAACTCGTCGTAAGTTGACAGACTATTTAGATGCGCATCCGGGTGCTTGAAAACAAATACTGAGGGTGTTATTTTGTTATGGACTCTTTTATGAAATAAGTAACGTTACACTTATTAACCTGTATAATGTGATCAGTGAATGTAATCATTTTTCTCATTCATGGTACAGCGACTGAAGCTTTCAAAAAAAATAAGATTACGTACAGTACAGTAAATGAAGAAATATTATTTGCATCCTGATTTCCTGGTTAACATGTGAGATGATTTATCACTACACACTTGCATTGCAGCACAAATAGCTGCAGATACATGGTAAACAAAGATTGGGGGTGGGCATTTTTGCTGTTACTTGATATTCATAATTAATATCATATTATTAATAACAGACAGACAGACAGACAGATAGATAGATAGATATTTATTAGACAATTTAAACAATCGATAGGGTATTCTGGGTGGTCGCTAGAGAGTTGCTAGGCAGTTGCTAGGGTGTTTCTGGGTGGTTGTTAGAGTGTTGTTATGCAGTTACTAGGGCGTTGCTGGGGTATTCTGGGTGGTTGCTAGTGTGTTGCTAGGGCATTGCTAGGGTTTTTCTAGGCAATAGCTAGGGTGTTTTTGGTGATTGATAGAGTGTTGCGATACAATTGATAGGGAATTGCAAGGCAGTCGCTAGGATGTTCTAGGTTGTTGCTAGGGTATTTGTAGGTGGTTGGTAAAGTGTTGTAAGGCAGTCGAAAGTAACATCACTAATTGACCCTTTAATTGCTGCTTTCAGCTATTTTTGTTGCTGGGTGGTTGCTAGAGTGTTGCTATGCAGTTGCTAGAGTGTTGCTAGGCAGTCGAGTGTCATTACTAATTGACCCTTTAATTGCTGCTTTGCATTGCTAAGGTTTTACTAGGCAGTAGCTATGGTGTTTTAGGTGGTTGATAGAGTGTTGGTATGCAATTGCTAGGGCGTTGCTAGGGTTTTGCTAGGCAATTGCTTGGATGTTCTAGGTGGTTGCTAGACTGTTGCTAGGCAGTTGCAAGGGTATCCATCTATCTACCTATCTATCTATCTAGAGTGAGATATATGTGTCATGTACAGCAGTGCTTTATGGGAGTTCATTGTGTCTATTCCGCAGCCATGACCAGCAGTAGTATTGATCACTGTGGCTGATTTAAGAGGATTTCTGAACATATTTAGTCTCTGTGTTTTTTCAAGAATTCAAGAAAGAACTTGTGCCACAGAAGTGTCGCTTCTTACATTTTGAACACGAGATCAGGTCGCAATGTGGAACTCTTGTGCCATCTGAGAGGATCTGCTGTCAGATCTTAAAGGTGCTGCAAAACCTTTAAATCTTTAAACCCCGCCCTCCAAAGATATGATTGACAGGTGGAGAGGGTTTCTTATTGGCTCTTTTCTATTATTTTTTTTTGCAGTCTAGTTCTGTGATTTCTCACAGCACGTGTTTCACTGATATCTGCCAGGTTGTAGTAAGATTTTATATGTATTATTGTGTTAAAATTATTGCTTGCAGCACCTTTTAGAGCTCGTATCAGTGTGGCGACGGCCTTTATCTGACAGTAATCTTTCTCTCAGCCTGAATAGTGTTATTTTAGTGTATATAGCATATAGAATAAATTGTAAAAAGAACATCTGCAGCTTGTAGTATTGCTTTCAATGAAACTGTCTTTTAGGGACTTTTTCTTTTGCTCGTGAACAGTTCTGAATGTACGTTTGCCATCTTCATCCCTCCATGTTTGACCATTTCAAAACATCATTTATGTGACAGTGGATGGTCTGGTCCTCGTTTCAGTCAGTTATTCCATAACATGAAACAAATTTGATAAACACCTTAAATATTTAGATGCAAATATAGTTAATAAACCTCATCAAATGAAATGGCAAAAGAACTGCTTTCCTGAACACGCTCTCCCTTCTGCCATTGGTCAGTCACACAGATAGTCCCGCCCCCAAAGTCATGTCATTGGCTGAGTCAGACGTTGACACGTCAGGCCACCTATTAATGACACACATCGACTTTAAAGTGATTTAGTTGTTTTCCAGAAATATGAGATGAGCTGAAATTTCAACTTCCTGTGATTGTAATCTGTAAACAGAAAGTTTACAGCATACTGTTTCTTATTTCTATATAATAGTGTTTCTCTAAATATAACTCAGTTCCTGTAAGTATGCACCATTTGCATAATGATTTATAAATACTGATAAAGATTTTTGAAGATTTATGTTTTCATTGTCCATTTTTGCTCATTTGTGGTCTGTTTTTTTCTGTGTAATTTTTTAAGCATTAAATAATGTACACTTTTCCTGTAACAGAAGCTTCACCATGGATCCACAGCGCCGTAATAATGAATTATCATCGGTCAATAAGTATATTATTCAGTCATCATCTTAACAGGGTAATGATGGACATGAACATGTTTCAGTCTCGCTCTGAATCATGTTGCTTCTTTAAATCTTTCCTCATACTTTTACGCTGTATGAATATGATTTGGTTTTGCCTCATTGAAAGGCTTGTTGATGGATACTATATATATATGTAAGACACTTTTTGCTGCTTTTTCTAAAATTAAATAAACTTAGATTTTACTCATTTGCTCACTCACTTGTTTTTATATTTCATAATGTTTAATATGTATGTTAAAGGAATAGTTCAATGAACATTTGCTGCAAATGTGTTCACCCTCAGGCCATCCAAGATGAGGATGAGTTTGTTTCTTCGTCAGATTTGGAGAAATTTAGCATTGCATCAGTGTCTCACTGCAAGTGAATGGGTGCCGTCAGAATGAGAGTCCAAACAGCTGATAAAAACATCACAATAATCCACAGCACTCCAGTCCATCAGTTAACATCTGGAGAAGACAAAAGCTGAAACATTAAGACGTTTTTAACTCAAATACGAGTCCATAATCCATAATAACGCTTCCTCCAGTGAAAAAGTGCATCTCCTGTTGTCTCTCACATCAGAATCCAGCCACATATGTGTTTAGAGCCGTTTAAACGGTGCTTGATCTGTGCAGATTTCTCTCCTGATTCAGACCAGAACACTTTTTCACTGGAGGAAGCGTTATTATGGATTATAGACTCATAACTTATTGATGGATTTGTGCAACAGTGACAATGTATAAGCTTAAGGTTAATAATGAATTAAACAGAAGCAGTGAAATACAGCTAAAACAGAGTTCAAAAATGCAACGATAGTTCAAGTCTAAGAAGATGAAATGCATTGCACTGACACAAGTGGAGAATGCAGGTAAGTGTTGATCTCCATCACATGCGCTGCTGAAGAGACTCTGGAGCTCCTGACTGTCTTCTGAGAGACAGATGGTGGAGCTGCAGCAGTGACCGCGCTCGCTCAGTCTGTGGCACCGCAACCATCTGTGGTCACTCATGGACCACAGACACATAAACACCTCTGAAGGTTTGTAATTGGAGCATGAAAACAAACCGGGGGAGTGTACAGTATATCTGGAGGGTTCAGCATGTGATTCAGTCCTGCACGGTAAAAAAACAAACAAAGTAACAATAGGGTACAATTCACTGTATTAATATAAAGGAATTTCTGTATTGATTTTTTTTTTGTTTACTTGTGTTTGACCTGTATTTTGAATTGTGTGCTTCGATGCATTGTGTTTTATGGTTAATGGAAATGTCTGTAAAATAATGTCCTAGCTGAAAACTACTTGTGCGTTTTTTATAATGCTATTCAATGCATTTAAATGTTCATATGTTGATATAAATGGAAATTATTATTAATTATTATTAAACTCACAGGTTTCAGAGAAGTAAATCATAGTTAGTTTCTTTTATCACAAAATAATAATAAAGTGGACGGGGTGAATTTTAAAATATAAATGTTTAGTTTTGTCATGTTTGTCATTATTTTTTTTTCTGTTTTAAAGGGGTCATATAATGTTCTTTTTAGCAGCATCATATGACCCCTTTAATTAAAATTTTTAAGCATTAGAATTTTTTTATTATTTTTTAAATATGCCTAGTTTTTATTCTTGTTATTTATTAGTCTTAATTTATTTAGTTTTAGTTTTTTAGTACGTAAAGTTAAACTAAACGAAAATGAGAAATGTTGCAACTAGCTGAAATAAAATACGTTATTTTATTTTATAATATGTCAAAGTATATTTTTTGTTTAAATAATGATTGCACTAACATCTACCATGAAAAACTGCCAACTGTTTCTTCGTTTTTTTTTCATTCTCTAATCCAGATGTCTCAAACAACACATATTTTAAACAATTCAAAGGTTTTTCATGTGTCTTTTGTAAAAACCCCTTAAACTGAAGTTCCTGAATGACATCATCCACAGGAAGGAAGTGACATCATGATTGGAGCTCAAAGGTCAGTAAGTATCACCAGTGGATCTGATGAATTCATCAATGTTCTGTGTTGTTAGTTGGTTTGTCCAAAGCATCCATCCTTTTTGATCAAATGACACAAATGCGTTTGATAATATATCAACGTTTTACCTTCAGTCACTCACTGAGAAATGACTAACTTTTGTTACTACTGAGTAAATAATCAAGTTAAGATTCATGAAGTTCGACCACAGCAGAGTTCTTAAAGTATCTAAACATTCCTAAATCAAGTTATATTTTCTGGAGAAATAAAATGAAGCTTTGTTTTCTGAAAAATGTATCAAAATGAAGTGAGATTTTGCTTAAAACAAGAACAAACATCTGTCAATGGGGTCAGAAAAATCTACTTGTTTTCCCTTATTTTGACCCCATTGGCACTTTTGTCTTATTTTAAGCATAAACTCACTTAATTGTGACATTTTTTTTCAGAAAATAAGACTGCATATAAGTCATTTTGCTTCTAAAGTAAATGTATTTAGACGTAATGTTTAGATATTTCAATGTCAGCATTTATGCATATATTTTTATTTCACTTAGATTTACTTGATGAAAAAAATTAGTTCCTTTCTAAGTATTTTTGTCTTGTTTCCTGTGCAAATATATAAACATGTTTAAATCAAGATACATTTTCTTGACTTAAGATATTATAAGATAGTCTTGTTTTCTGAGCAATCATCGAAATTAAGTGAGTTTTTGCTTAAAACATGAAAAAATATCTACCAATCAGATAATAACAGTAGTTTGCCTTTGAATTATGTTTATTTTTCTGACCCACATTAGCCTTTCAGATCTTGATTTAAGAACGTTTAGATATTTGTTCTGAAAAACGACACAAAAGCACCAAAAATCATGTTTTTCCAACGCAGTCACTTCGGGAATGACACTTTGCTTCTCGATTATTAAAAAGAGACTCAATGATATCCTCATGTCAGGCCTGATTTATTCCTGCTACAGAACATCAGTATCAGCATTTTCTGTTCTGCACCCAAATCAGACACCAGAATTCAAACACTGTCAAATGAACAGATGCGGTTCTATGATGTTCTCATCATGATAAAGATCCGTGCATCAGTTTCTGTCTGATTCAGGGACAGACTTGTGCGCTTTTCTTAGAAAACGCAAATGCAGAGAATGTTTCTGTTTTTGTCGAGCCTTATGTAAGCTTCAAAATGCAGCAAAGCAAGACTTTTAATGTGGGACACTGAACTCTGCAGGTTTTAAAATAGTGACCGTTTCCCTTCCGGCCAATTTACAGCAGCTGCAGCTCCTGTGAGGGTCATGGAGACACACACGGCTTATTACTGCCAGTTATTATTGGGTGACACAGCAATGAATGTAAAAAAATAAAAAAAAAATAAAAAATAAAAAAATAAAATAAAATAATTATACATTTTAATATATATAAAAAATAGTTAAAATATGGCAAAAAGTATATTTGCTACAATAGGTTTCAAAATATATTTATGCAAATATATTTTATGACAATATATTTTTTGGCCATTTTTTTTTAATGTTTTTGAAAATGTATTTAAAAAAATATAAATATATATTTTAAAATAATTTAAAAAGGTATTTTGCCCTTAATATGTTTCATTCCATATGTTCACATGTGTCACATTTGATGAAAAACACATTTAAATAAAAATCAGTAAGGAACATACTTTAAAATGCAATATATATATATATATATATATATATACATTAGGACTGTCAATCAATTACATTTTTTTAATCTAATTAATCGCAAATTAAATTTGGCTGTAAAAATACCCCCAAAAGATAAGTTAAAACCATAATTGTGTTAAATGAAAAATCAGTCAGACATTACAAAAAGTAGCTTCAGAAAGAAATATTTTATATATTTTTTATAATATTTATCACACATTTAGACTACACAACGGCCTAACATAAACCATGGAACATAAAAGAAGATAATTTGAGAAAGAGCTCAGTATTTTTTGTTCATACAATGAAACTCAAACTGTGTGGTTACCAACAGTCTTCAAAATACCTTCTTTTAAGTTCCACAAAATAAAAGACTCATAAAGGTTTGAAACGACTCGAGGGTGAGTAAATGATGACAGAACTATCTATTTAAGGCTTTTATTTATTTATTTAATGAAATTATACTCTAAATAAGAATTTAAAGAAATATAAGAAACGCCAGTAGGTGGCGATAAATGTCTTTATAAGTTTATTTATTAGAGTCATTTATTCATTCGATTCGTTCAAACTGCCGATTCATTCAGGAATGAAGTAAACGGCTTTCTTTATGAATGGGCCATTGAATCATTGGTTTTTGTTCAAAACACGGATTCATTCAGAAACGAATCACTGCTGTGTTGCTCAGAGACGCACAACTGTTCAGCTGTGGCTTTACAGGTAATATTTTCGTTGGAAAAATTGAGCAAAAACAGACAATATTGTGTTTAAAATATAACACAATATTAACTTCTCATCTGTTGAGAATAAAATCACATTTGCACTCGTGCTATTCGGGACAAAACAACACTCGTGTGATATATAAGTCGCTGCTCGTGTGATTTCACTTATCATATGATATAGATAATAATAAAAAAAACTCATACAGGGGCATTTTTCATACAGGTGGCGGCAAGCGACTCATTGAATCATTCCTTGAACCTATTCGTTCGAAAAGCTGATCCATTCAGAAACAAAACAGTAGATTTGTCAGTGAGTAATTGAATCATTCATTCAACAGATTCGCTCAGAAACACTGATTCATTCAGGAACAAAACAAGCGATTCGTTTAAATTCAGAATAGCATCATAACATAGCATACTAAAATTAGGCAAAAAAAAAAAAAAGTAAGATTAATATGGTAATATGCTGTTCTGAATTCAGCCAGTGTCTTTATTAGTGAGTCATTCAGTCAGTCACTCAACAGATATGTTCGGAAACATTGATTGATTCAGGACGCTGGCAACACCTATGTATCTTTGTTCACTTGTATTCGTTTTGTATGTATGTCTATGATTGTAATAAAAAAATACAAATATAAACAACTGATTGATTCAAGAACGAAGCGAGTCGTTTAATTCGGACTAGCATAACAGCAAACTTCATGTTAAGATGCAGCAGATATAGAGTTGTATGGTGCTAATTTAGCCACTGTATATTATAAATGAGTCATTTCATCATTCATTCATCAGATTCGTTCAGAAAAACTGATTGATTCAGGAACGAAACCTAACCGACTTTATGAGTGATTTGTTGATCCGATTCGCTCAAAACGCTGTTTGATTCAAAATATTTTGCTGCATTAAGGTGATTTTTAATGCAAATGTTGACCATTCCAGTGTATAGTGAATTTTCTTTTCTTTTGGAGAATCAGAGTTGTTAATTTGTAAGACAAATGCATCAGTTGATAGCGACCTTGGGAAGCGAATCTCCGACAGTTCGGATGAGTTAAAGGCCACCAGTGTTTAGCATGAGGAATCTCGCTGCTCTTCTTGTTTTGCCAGATGCAGTTTTTCTCATTCCGGTCATGATTAGGGCGTCCCTGATGAAATATGTATGAACATTTTCTGTGGACTCTGGCAAAAGCAATTTAATTTGTTTTCTGTGAAGAGCCGAACAAATTATTTGGACCTTGAGAGAAATTGACGCAGCACAGTTTGCATGCTGGAAACACAATATGAGAACTACATGTGCGTCTGTCCTGGAACAGTGTACATATATAAATAAATAACAAATGAATAAACAAAAACTTTTAATTAAAAATGAATAATAGCAATTAATAATACAATTAATTAATAAAATAAATGTACATTAAAAATAAATACATTTGATTTAAATAAATACATTGATAACTTAATAAATAAACAAAAATTTGATTAATAAAATAAATATAAATTAGTGAAATAAATAAAATTTAATTTATATAGATAAGTACATTGATAAATAAAAATGTTTGATTAAAAAAAATAATTACTAAAGTAAAAATGAATAAAATAAATTGAATAAATAAACAAAAACATTTGATTAAAAATAAATTACTAAAATAAATATAATTTAAAAAATAAATAAAATGTGATTTATATAATTAAATTGATAACTGAATAAATAAAAAATATTTGATTAAAATAAATAAATTACTAAAATAAATACAAATGAATAAAATAAATAAATACATTGATAATTGAATAAATAAACAAGTTGATTAAAAATAAATTACTAAAATTAATCTAAATTAATAAAATAAAACAAAAT
Source organism: Sinocyclocheilus rhinocerous (assembly GCF_001515625.1). Taxonomy (NCBI): domain Eukaryota; kingdom Metazoa; phylum Chordata; class Actinopteri; order Cypriniformes; family Cyprinidae; genus Sinocyclocheilus; species Sinocyclocheilus rhinocerous. The sequence goes on along the minus strand of NW_015661986.1, from coordinate 99,722 downwards.
AAAATTTGATTTAAATAAATAAAACATCAAACAGTACAACACTGCAGTGAGAAGAAATGCAATGATATAATGTAATAGCAACTAAATATTTTACAAGTAATATTTTATGCATATTTAAAATATACCTTTTTCACTGAAATTTGATGTTTCTAGATGAAAATATTTATAAATATTTATAGATGTTTATTTATAAAATTGCCTTTTAAATTTTAGGATGGGGTCCCTCACATGAGGATGATTATATTTGGGGGTCCGTGGCATCTAAAAGATTGAAAACCTTGACTTCAAGGAATAATTCACTCATAAATTAAAACTCTGTCATTGTTTACTCATGCTCATCTTGTCCCAAACCATGTATAGACTGTTCTGTTCTTGCATTAATGGTATTTTTGCAGTGCTTTTTGTTTCATTTTTTGAGGCTTGATAATCATGGTCACTACATGAACTGTTTGTTGAATGAAAAAAAAATTAAAGACATTAACAGCATGAAGGAATAATGACAGGTTTTTTTTTGTTTGTTTTTTGTTTTTTCTGAACTGTTCCTATAATTTCTCACGTCGCCTCTCCGTGATTCCTGAACAGAAGCAATCAGCACCTTGTCATTGATTATGTGTCAGAGTTGACGAGGTTGAATCCCGTCAGACGCCATCATCTCGTCCCTGCACCAGCGAGGCGCAAAACTGTGTGAGTCACGTCTTTAGACATTCATTTGCATGTTATAATAAAATATGAGGAGTTGATGACGCTGAAAAGTCATTTTGGTGGTGGAGTGTAATATAAAGTCTCTTCTGCATTTGATCAAAATACAGTAAAAATTGGGAACATTATTACAATGTAACATATGTTTCCACAAAAATATCGGGCAGCACAACTGTTTTCAACATTGATACTAATCAGAAATGTTTCTTGATCAGCAAATCAGCATATTAGAATGATTTCTGAAGATCATGTGACACTGAAGACTGGAGTAATGATGCTGAAAATTCAGCTGCGCATCACAGAAATACATTTCAGTTTAACAGAGATTCACAGAGAAAACGGTAATAATATTTCACTATTTTTACTGTATTTTTGATCAAATAAAAGCAGCCTTGCTGAGCAGAAGAAACTTCTTTCAAACTTTTGACCGGTAGTGTGTATATTTCTTTGCAATAACATTTATATTTCACATTCGTCAGATGCTTTAAATCATGTTTCATGAAGTGCTTGAACAGAAACGAATAGTTCTGCAACATTCTAACAAAGCCGTAGCAACCAGTCAGAACACCCTAGCAACCACCTACTGTAGCAAGGCCCTAGGAACCACCTAATACAGACTTGCAACGTTCTTACAGATCATCAGCTTTGATCACAGCAAACAAATAGTTTCGCTTCCAAATTCAGTTGTCAGGTTCTCTGGTCTGGACTTTCACACCTGACAGCTGTTTCTTCTGCGGTAGATGCGATGCATCATCCCTCTTGAGCCTTCAGCAGACCAACACTCATTAGTGAACACTAAAATGACAGACGAGGGGTTCTATAATTAACACACATCCGCTGCTGCACTGTTAGTAGAGTGTGTGTGTGACTGTGTGTGTGTGTGTGTGTG
>NW_015661986.1:93966-98053 GCF_001515625.1 Sinocyclocheilus rhinocerous | reverse complement strand
GTGTGTGTGTGTGTGTGTGTGTGTGTGTGTGTGTGTGTGAAGCAGAGAGAGCTAGACATGGCTGTTTTCAAACCTAACCTCTAACTTTCCTCTCACCGACACAAACAAGAGCGAGCGAGAGCGTCTGAATGCAGGTCCAGCGCTCCTATTTCGGGACTGTAACTGTCTGGGAGGAAAATACTCCTCCACATCAGCTGTTTTCTGCAGAACTATTGAACTCATTCGGAGGAATTAAACGGACAGATCGATGCGTTTGCATGTGAATCACTGCAGCGGACAGAAAAACACAACGTCATCGTCAGGCCTGTTGAGTCTCGAGGCCCTGGGCCAAAACACACAGCGGATAAAAACATTTGATAACCGAATAAATCTAGATCCCACTTGTTTGATTACAGGCTCGGGGCATTAACATTCAGAGAGGTGCGAGCGACTGACTGACCTCAGAAGAGAGTGTTGTTCTTCTCATTCAAATACCTGCCTGAGTCACTTAGTCTGAGAAATTACTCTGTCTTTGCTGGAAATATCCTTGACATTTTCCCACAAGGAACAGGGTGATCTGAGACGCTTCTGCTTGCCAAAATCTGTGTGAAAGTGAGAAACTGAAGGAACCGCCTTTTATCTAACACTAGATTTATGTGCTGTTAACTAACGCTCTGATCTCATCTGATTCCTCTCAAAGTTAAGATGCAAATTCATATAATGTTCACGTTCATTCATCCAGTCCTGTTCACAGTCATTGGTACATATTAAAGTCTTGTTAAAATGCTTGAACATGAAGCTGTTGAGAACAATGATCTTCACTCTGATGCTTTTCAGCCGCTGCAGCCTTCTCTGTGCTGTCGAAACTCTTACAGATGACGTGAACAAGAGAAACACGGCCAGCATCTCATACTAACACTAAACTTATGCGAGACGCTTCTGCTAACGGCTCAAAGAATGTGTTTGTGTTTCTGTCTTAATAGAGTGATTCATTATTGATGGCTGAGCTGATGCATTTAGCATTACATCTGACTTCACTGATCTGTTTAGAAGGCAGAACACCCTTGTAACATTCTAGCAAAGCCTTAGCAACCGCTCAGAACACCCTAGCAACCACCTAGAACACCGTTGCAACATTCTAGCAAAACCATAGCAACCGCTCAGAACACCCTAGCAACCACCTAGAACACCGTTGCAACATTCTAACAAAGCCGTAGCAACCAGTCAGAACAGCCTAGCAACCACCTGCTGTAGCAAGGCCCTAGCAACCACCTAGAACACCCTTGCAAGATTCTAACAAAGACTTAGCAACCAGTCAGAACACCCTAGCAACCGCCTACTGTAGCAAGGGCCTAGCAACCACCTAGAACACCCTTGCAAGATTCTAACAAAGCCGTAGCAACCAGTCAGAACACCCTAGCAACCACCTAGAACACCGTTGCAACATTCTAACAAAGCCTTAGCAACCAGTCAGAACAGCCTAGCAACCACCCACTGTAGCAAGGCCCTAGCAACCACCAAGAACACCCTTGCAAGATTCTAACAAAGCCATAGCAACCAATCAGAACACCCCAGCAACCACCTACTGTAGCGAGGCACTAGCAGCCACCTAGAACACCCTTGCAAGATTCTACCAAAGCCATAGCAACCAGTCAGAACATTCTAGCAACTGTCCACTGTAGCAAGGCCCTAGCAACCACCTATAACATACTTGCAACATTCTATCAAAGCCATAGCAACCAGTCAGAACACCCTATAGCGACCACCTAGTACGCCCTTACAACATTCTATCTAAGCCGTAACAACCAGTCAGAACACCCTAGCAACCACCTACTGTAGCAAGGCCCTAGCAACCAGCTAGAACATACTTGCAACATTCTAACAAAGCCATAGCAACCAATCAAAACACCCTAGCAACCACCTAGAACACCCTTACAACATTCTATCAAAGCCGTAGCAACCAGTCAGAACAGCCTAGCACCCACCTACTGTAACAAGGCCCTAGCAACCACCTAGAACACCCTTACAACATTCTAACAAAGCCATAGCAACCAATCAAAACACCCTAGCAACCACCTAGAACACTCTTACAACGTTCTATCAAAGCCGTAGCAACCAGTCAGAACAGCCTAGCACCCACCTACTGTAACAAGGCCCTAGCAACCACCTAGAACACCCTTACAACATTCTAACAAAGCCATAGCAACCAATCAAAACACCCTAGCAACCACCTAGAACACTCTTACAACGTTCTATCAAAGCCGTAGCAACCAGTCAGAAGAGCCTAGCACCCACCTACTGTAACAAGGCCCTAGCAACCACCTAGAACACCCTTACAACATTCTAACAAAGCCATAGCAACCAGTCAGAACACCCTAGCAACCACCTACTGTAGCAAGGCCCTAGCAACCACCTAGAACACTGTTGCAACATACTAACAAAGCCATAGCAACCAATCAGAACACCCTAGCAATCACCTAGAACACCGTTGCAACATTCTATAAAAGCCGTAGCAACCAGTCAGAACACCCTAGCAACCACCTACTGTAACAAGGCCCTAGCAACCACCTAGAACACTCTTGCAACATTTTAACAAAGCCGTAGCAACCAGTCAGAACACCCTAGCAACCACCTACTGTAGCAAGGCCCTAGCAACCACCTAGTACACCACCTAATTTTTTCTTTCACCTATAAAGGCCTCTTTTGTCTTTCTTCCTTTCTGAGGAGTGTCACTGTTAGGTTAATGTTCAAAGACTACGAGAGATCAATAATTAATCAATTAAAATTCACAGAACATTCTCTGAGCAGCGACGTGCACTTATTTCACAGTTTTCATATAGCACAACTAACTCTTATCTTTAAAAATAAAGGTAAACAGGATCACATTTTCTTTAAGCTTCTTTTACAGCAGTCATTGATTTTTGCAATTTTTTAATTTATTTTTGCTCTATTTTATTTATATTTTGCAATTCTTTATTGTTGTTTGCAAACATATGTGGCATGCATTTGTTTCCATATAAAGGTACATTAGATTCTTCATGATATGAGCCATTTAAAGTAAAACATTTAACCCACATCACAGTCATCTAATATGACAATCAGAGTGTTTGATAAAAGCAGAAATCATTGTGTGTTAGTGAGAGTCTGTGTTTTTGAGCCTCCAGCACAGAATGAAACCCTCCACCGCAGCAGTCGTGCTTGAAATAAGGTCATTTTTATGTGTTTTACTTGCGTCACACTAACACATCGAGCCGTCCATCTCTTACGCTCAGGGCAGCTGTGCTTTCTTTTAATGAAATGTTCTTACTGAGATGTTTTCTGGGATTAGATGATGTGATGTTTTCTGTTTGTCTTAATATCTCACCGTCCACGTCATAATAGTTGCAGGCTAACAATTGATGTTTCCTGTATAACTGTCATAAATGTTCCAGAAAATGGAAGAAATGCATGAGTGTGTAATCTTGTGCACAATAAAACAAGAAGCAATAAAATGCTGATTCTTGAGAAATGGCACAAAATAGCCAACAGAACAGGAAGAAAGTTAATTTGTAATAAACAAAATATGCTGTAACTTCCAAATTCAACTTTGAAAAAATAACTATATTTGTGTATTAAACGCGTGTATTAAATACAGAAACCGTTATAAAGAAAAAAACATAAATAACCAGAATCTAAACATTGAAATAGCAGGTATTATATATATATATATATATGTATGAAAAAAAATTAAGAGACAACCTGAAAATTCTCAGTTTCTTTGGATTTGCTATTTATAGTTATGTGTTTGAGTGAAACATAATTTTAGTATTATTCTGTAAACTACTGATTACATTTCTTTCAAATTTTTCCAGCATTTAGAGCATTTTTTTTATTTTTTATTTTTTATTTTTTGCATATAATGACAATTGGTCAAAATTGATGCCAACAAAAAGATGCCATGTTTTCAGACACGTTTATATTCATTTTTAGACAACACAATACCAATGTTTTAACTTCAGAAGAGTTAAGAAATCAATTTGGTGGAATGACCCAGGTTTTCAATCACACCAAATAAAAAAAGTTGTTATTTTGACCAATTGTCATTTTCTGCAAAAAAAAAAAAAAAAGT
>NW_015661986.1:91480-93842 GCF_001515625.1 Sinocyclocheilus rhinocerous | reverse complement strand
TGGTACTAGTTCAATAAGATCAGAAAGAAAATTGACTGTAATATTACTTGATTCTTAAATGTTTTCATAAATGACTGTTGTCTCAAAAAAAAACAAAAAAAAAAACAAGTAGAGACAGATGTGAAACTGTATAAAACGTATATATTTAAAATAAATTAATTTTTGTTTTGGGGACAGGTACTGAGTGATTATTTATTTATTTCCAATATGTTTATAATCAGAGGAAATGGTGTATTTTTCAACTAAAGGCAAACACGTTTATTTCTATAGCGTTTTATACAATACAGATTGTTTAAGTAGCTTCACAGCAGTAAACAGGAAAATAACAGTGTTAATATTGCCAGATTGATCAGTTATGAAACAAATTTAATATCAGCTGGAAAGCAGCTCTGATGAGCGACAGGACGTTTTGTGAGTTGTCTGTTGCAGAAGCTGCCCTTTCACTCGTCTTTATCTCGTGGATATCTGGCTCATTTTTCAGAGTCTGTCTTTGTGCTTTTCATCGAGCAGCAGCGCGTGATCTAATTATGAGTGAGACGACACCTGAATGATTTACGTCGTCATTCTTCCCAACGGGGGAACATGCAAATCAGGGTAATAGAGGTTAGTTGGTGTATCTGAGTGCGTCTTAACAGTAATTTATTTCCTAATGCCTTTGCTGCATATTAGCAGAATCGCTCAAAGCTTCATATGTTTGTCTCATAAGACGAGTGACAGACTGAATCATTCAGCAATCACAGACTAAACCTGAGTTTAGACGGGGTCATTTGTGGAGCAGGTCTACTTGAGATTGATGATTGGTTTCTCTATCCCAATCATACACAGAAACAGAACACAATTCATTACACAAGTACATGTTGTCTTCTCTGCATTTCTGCTGCAGAAGATGAAACTGTCTGGAGAAACAGATTCAACAGAATCATAAATAACAAGTTATAAACTGCAGGCGTGTTTATATCTCTACCTGAATTATACGTTTTTGCTGTATATTGAAGTTGAGCAATCTTATTTTATTATTAATATTATTAAAAACACATTTTAAAATATATTTCAATATATAAAAAATTTCCAAAAAATATATTGACTAAAATATGTTTCAAAAAATATGTTTTTTAATTAATTTTTTTTGGCCATTTTTGTATATTTTTGAAAATATATTTTAAAAATATAAACACATAAGCATTTAAAATATATATTTTGGAAAAAAACGAATAGAAAGAAGAAAATTCAACAAGGCACACACTTCACAATGTTCCAACAAAAGTTCAACTATATATGTATAAAGTTCAATATATATATATATATATATATATATACACACACACACATATATAGTTGAACTTTTGTTGGAACATTGTAAAGTGTGTGGTAAAAAAAAAATTATTGATAAAATATATGTGTACACACACACACACACACACACGCATATATTTTGGCCAGAATTTTTATTTTTTGCCATATGGGACAGAACAGTATTAGCATTAACAACCACACTGTGTGCATGTGTACGAGTTATAGCTTCATATTTTCCATTATCGACTCGCAAAGACTTCAGGCTTTTTTAAAGTAATCTTTAATGGCTGGTTTTTGGAATATTTCAGATATATTAGCATACCCAGAAACACCCAATTAATGTTAAATATGCTGATTAATTTTAGACCAAAATCAGAGAAACTAAAGGGAATTACTTCATCTTGGCTGTGATTAATAAAACATGTTCATAAATGTTGGACGCATGGAAAGCCCTCAGGATCGTCAGTGATGTTCATGAGGACTGATAGAAACAAAGTTAGTTTGTATTTTTATAAATTCAGGAGACACATTTAGACGATGGCACAAACGCATCCGTCATACAGAACAAAGGCTTTGATTCAGTCTTTCATGACTGCTGGGCTGTGACAGATGAATTAGACTCATGAACTGATAACTGTGTCACAGTAGAGACGCAGATGATAAAACACTCTTACAGTCTGAGGCAAAAACTAATGCATGTGAATAATTCCTCAGAAGCGTATGTGCAAGGGCAGAGGAGATTTGTTACTCCGCCAGACGTGTTCTTTTCCCATGAATTGAGGTCTCGGTAAAGATGCATCATAATACAGCTGGATTTAACCAATCAAATTGACTGATAATGTACTCCTCAAGATCTCTGTATGTCTTAAAGGACTCAGTGAAGGGGTCTCTACATACGTTTGGCCATGTAGAGTCTCAAGAGATCTGCTGTGAGGTTAATAAACTGTCAGGAGAAAAATGATGAAACCACAAAGTCTGTGAATAGGTCTAAATCAGATGCCAGTTACAGCCATCCAGACAGATGATAGATAGATAGATAGATAGATAGATAGACAGACAGATAGACAGA
>NW_015661986.1:89126-91246 GCF_001515625.1 Sinocyclocheilus rhinocerous | reverse complement strand
GATGGATGGATGGATGGATGGATGGATGGATGGATGGATGGATGGATGGATGGATGGATGGATGGATGGATGGATGGATGGATGGATGGATGGATGGATGGATGGATGGATGGATGGATGGATGGACGGACGGACGGACGGACGATGGATGGATGGATGGATGGATGGACGGACGGACGGCTGGCTGATAGATAGATTGACAGACAGACGATAGATAGATAGATAGATAGATAGATAGATAGATGGATGGATGGATGGATGGATGGACGGATGGACGGACGGACAGACGGACGATGGATGGATGGACGGACGATGGATGGATGGATGGATGGATGGATGGAAGGACAGACGGACAGACGGACGGACGGACGGACGGACGGATGATAGATAGATAGATAGATAGATAGATAGATAGATAGAATAGCAGGATGTTGACTTTGTGAAGCCAACATAATAAACAACATGCACAAGACACAGAACATCATCTTCAGATATTATCAGATATTCAGATCAACCTTCAGTACTAGTTACTCACAGATTATGTGAGGAGTCTGAAGTTCATACAGGCGCTCGTCTATTTATCAAGTCAAAATGATGACGTCCATGTTTTCCACAGCATCGTGAGTGTCAAGTTTAAAAGCACACCGTGTCAAAGCTCACTGATGACTTACACAGATACAGTACATCACTTACAGTAAGATCATCTGAAGAGTATCCATAAACTGAGAGAAAAAAAGTGAAGCTGGATGTCACAGTAGGGTCAGACTCAGCCAACACACTGCATTCAGTGAAATATTGCACTGTCACTTGCCATTGGTTGCAATTTTCCAATATGCAGATGTCCTGTGAGCCGATCTGTGTGTTCTGAAGCAGATGGAGCACAATTAGGAACGTCTGTGGGGTCGACTCTTTCACTTGTAATCAGTGTTGTTTCACTTAATTAAAACCTGGCTAATTACTTGCATCACCAGACAGAATTGCGAAAATTTGCTTCCATCTTACATCCATTTCTGCACTATATATTATGCATATGTTGCATTGAATGGAAATGAACGGGTATATTTATAGTAAAATGTGCAGTAAATAATGCACAGAATACAGTGCAGTGTGACTTGACGGCATTTCTAGTGTGATGAATGAACCATAAGTTAGTTTTTAATTTTTCATATCTCAAATGAGCGTAAAATTTTGCATTAAAAAGTAAGCAATTTTATGCAAAATCAATCAAAAACTTAAAATAACTTTCTGAGATTGCTGAACGTTGCTCACTGAATTAACGTTTCTGCATTTGACACTGAGAGCATAGCTCATAATTTAGAAATATTTTTAAGATGGAAAAATGAAGTTTTACCAATGCTAGAAACATGACTTTTAAAGGAACGATTGCTATCAAATAGCACACCTAGGTTCCTAACTGATGATAAAGAATTAACAGAGCAGCCATCAAGTGTTAGACACTGTTCTAGATTATTACATGCAGAGGATTTTGGTCCAATAATTAAAACCTCAGTTTTTTCAGAATTTAGCAGTAGGAAATTACCAGCCATCCAGTTTTTTATATCAACTATGCATTCCATTAGTTTTGTGAATTGGTATGTTTCATTGGGCCATGAAGAAATATAGAGCTGAGTATCATCAGCATAACAGTGAAAGCTAACACCATGTTTCTTGATGATATCTCCCAAGGGTAGCATTTAAAGTGTGAAAAGCAACGGTCCTAGTACTGAGCCTTGTGGTACTCCATACTGCACTTGTGAACGATAAGATACCTCTTCATTCACTGCTACGAATTAATGGCGGTCAGATAAGTACGATTTTTTTTCCGCTAATGTCAACATAATTTTGTAGTCCAATCAAAAGAATGTGGTTGATAGTGTCAGACGCAGCACTAAGATCCAGTAGCACTAATAAAGAAATACAACCACGATCAGATGATAAGAGCAGGTCATTTTTAACTCTAATGAGAGCAGTCTCAGTACTATGATACGGTCTAAATCCTGACTGGAAATCCTCACAGATACCATTTCTCTCTAAGAAGGAACATAGCTGAAAGGATACTGCCTTTTAGGGCTGCACGATTAATCGAATGCGATTGTCATGCGCATCTTGTCAGTAAAGCC
>NW_015661986.1:77217-86704 GCF_001515625.1 Sinocyclocheilus rhinocerous | reverse complement strand
TTTACCAATGTTACCAATGCTAGAAACATGACTTTTAAAGGAACGATTGCTATCAAATAGCACACCTAGGGATGATAAAGATGATAAAGAATTGACAGAGCATCCATCGAGTGTTAGACAGTGTTCTAGGTCATTACATGCAGAGGTTTTGTAAAAGAGTTGTTGTTTGTTAAAGAGATGTTGGTTGTTATGCTGGTTGAAAGTGTCTTCACATCCAGATAGCAATCACTAAAGCCTGTGTTATACTTTTACTTTTTTTTTGTTGTACAATCTGGACGCGGACATACATGTAAAGCGTGAAGAGTAACGGCCCTAGTACTGAGCCTTGAGGTACTCCATACTGCACTTGTGATCGATATGATACCTCTTCATTCACTGCTACGAATTAATGGCGGTCAGATAAGTACGATTTTTTTTCCGCTAATGTCAACATAATTTTGTAGTCCAATCAAAAGAATGTGGTTGATAGTGTCAGACGCAGCACTAAGATCCAGTAGCACTAATAAAGAAATACAACCACGATCAGATGATAAGAGCAGGTCATTTGTAACTCTGATGAGAGCAGTCTTAGTACTATGATAAGGTCTAAATCCTGACTGGAAATACTCACAGATACCATTTTTCTCTAAGAAAGAACATAGCTGTGAGGAGACTACCTTTTCTAGTATCTTTGACAGAAAAGGGAGATTTGAGATCGGCCTGTAATTAACTAATACTCCAGGATCAAGTTGTGTTTTTTTGATGAGAGACTTAATAACAGCCAGTTTGAAGGTTTTCGGGACATATCCTAATGACAATGATGAATTAATGATATTCAGAAGAGGATCTATGACTTCTGGAAACAACTCTTTTAGTAGTCTAGATCGAATAGGGTCTAACATACATGTTGTTGGTTTAGATGATTTAACAATTTATACAATTCTCCCTGTCCTATAGCAGAGAATGAGTGGAATTGTTCCTCAGGGGATTTGATGCGATACTGTGGCTGATGGCTGTTATAATTTTATCTCTAATAGTATCAATCTTGGAAGTAAAGAACTTCATAAAGCCATTACTGCTGTGCTGTTGGGAAATGTCTGTGCCTGCTGATGCTTTATTTTTTGTTAAATTAGCCACTGTATTTAATAAATGCATGGGGTTGTGTTTGTTCTCTTCTAAAAGAGACAAAAAGTAAGCAGATCTAGTAGTTTTTAAGGCTTTTCTCTATGTAGAAATACTTTCCCTCCATGCAATACGAAATACCTGAAATTAGTCTGATTCAAGGAGAATCAGAAGGCTGAATCCTGACTGAATGAGGAGCAGTTGGGGATGGAGGAGGGTAATTAGCTATTGAGCAATGCGAAAACTGCTGATACTACTGCGGGACCTTCTACAGTATATGAATACTTAGATAGGTGTCGTATTCCCATAGGTTGATGGGGATCAGCTGAGAGTCAGCTGATGCGAGCTTGACTAACGTGACCTGCCAGAACTAACGCTACGCTAGATTTTTGTTTTCTTCCAGCTGCGCTCCATTCTCCGGGCTGCTCTCTTTAAGGCGCGAGTGTGCTCGTTATACTATGGTGTCGGACTGTTTTCCTTAATCTTCTTTAAACGTAAAGGAGCAACAGTATCTAAAGTGCTAGAAAAGAGAGCGTTAATAGTTTGTTACACCATCAAGTTTTTCTGAGGTATTGGATTTGCTGAGGAATTGAGACAAGTCAGGAAGATTATTTACAAAGCAGTCTTTTGTGGTAGAAGTGATGGTTCTACAATATTTGTAAGGTTTCTGTCAAGCAGAACACATCTAAGTTATGATCCGTGATCATATCATTTAAAAAAAGTTCTTTCGTAGAAAGGGATCTAATATTCCTATGTTATTCTGCGGGCACCACTTAGACATCCAGCCATTGAGTGACCACAGTCTGCTATGTATCTCGTCACCACGGTAAGCACTAAGCAGGAAGGGGACCAGAGCATATTACAGTGTCTGACATCGTGCTTGCAAGTTCACACACCTCTTTAATGTTATTTTTAGTGATCTCAGACTGGCGAAGTTGATCATCATTAGTGCCGACGTGAATCACAATAACAGTACTGAATACTGTCCACTGTACAGACCTAGTGTTTTTAAATATAGCATGGAATCAGTAGACATTGTCCCACAGGCAATATCTGACTTTCTAACTTTATCTTCTCAACACAAAACTGAGGCGGCAAGTGGCGTCAGTGCAGGAATAAATATAAGCGATGTGTATCCCAAGCCCATTGAGATGAGGTGATGTTCAACACACTCAGCAGATGTCTTTCTCCTTCAGAGGAGAGTGTTTTTCATTAGTGTCCATGTGGATGTGTGTGTCAGTTTCCCCATCATCTGTCCGTCAATCAATCAATCAATCAATCAATCAATCAGTCAGTCAGTCAGTCAGTCAGTCAGTCAGTCAGTCACTCTCCTGATGTGATTGCGTTTGCATGTGTTTATCAGAGGTGATCATGTAGAGAAATCTTACTGCAGTAAAACTACAGCATGCTGAAAGAGCCACATCTCCCCCTGCTGCTGACATCCGCTTTATCAGTACAAAAGAGCAGAAAGAGAATGAGTAGTAAAAACGGGGGGGAAAAATCAAAGAAATTAAAACTTGTATTCATCAAGGACGCATTAAACTGATCAAAAGCGACAGTAACACATGATGTTACAAAATATTTATATTTCAAATAAATGCTGTTCTTTTGAACTTTCTATTGATCTGTGAATCCTGAAAAATACAATGTATCACGGTTTACACAAAAATATTAAATATTTTCAACATTGATAATAATCAGAAATGTTTCTCGAGCAGCAACTCAGCATATTAGAATGATTTCTGAAGATCATGTGACACTGAAGACTTTGTATAAAAGCGTCTGCTAAATGCATAAATGTAAACAAATATTGCAGAATTTAACTGGATGCATGACATTTGACCTCCAATTATTGTACTATGCCTGATTATTATTATTAAGGTTAATTGTATTTTATTATTTGCATTCAGCATTGTTTCTCTTCACTTTCTGTGACCCATCAGATCCAATGTTCCCAAAAAGATGGTAAAACCTGACATTTTTGACCTTGTGGGGACATTTGGCTCCCATGAGGAAAACAGCTTATAAATCATATAAATGCATCGTTTGCACATTTTAAAAATCATTATGTCTATGGAAAGTCACCATAAAGTGTGTGTGTGTGTGTGTGTGCGCGCGAGAGAGCTGGGATGTGAATCATATACATACTGATGCAAACACAGATACATACAATTTGTATCTAATAACAATTTTTCCTTCATTTCTGACTATAGGCGTGTTAATTAATTAGACTCCTGCTTAAAGATGTTCAGTCTTCACTGTGTATCTGAGCAGCGGTCATGATGTCTTTCAGCAATTCCTGTTTAATTGTTCTCAGGAGGATCATAATGGACTCTTGCGTTGTATTACAGTCTGACACGTTATAACAAATAATACCTCTCCCTTTAAATATTCATGGGCAAATGTCACCCAATGTCTTTCTCGGCAGAAGCATCTCTTTAATAATGACTTGGGAGGATGAATTTTCAATTTAAAGCACGGCTGCCCATGCTAATGATACTTTACATCGTTAAGCGGCAAATTTTAATTGTATGCCGAAAACTTCACTAACAACTGATTCTTCTTTCTCACCGTATTTAGTCGAGAGTCTGTATTAAACATCTAAATATTCTTAAATCAAGATACATTTACTTGAGATGCAAAATGACTTCAAATATTAAGTCTTGTTTTCTGAAACATGAATCAAAATTAAGTGAGTTTACGTTTTGTTCAGGTCATTTTGACCTGGAGAGGATTTTCTTTTCTCAGAAAATGCTAGTTAATGTTATCACATTGGACTAAAACTTACTGAGTTTGTTCACACAGGGTAGAACAACTTCCCCAAAAACTGATCATTTTTGTACTTTTTGGGGGGATTTTTTCCCCACCTTGGTAAAAAAAAAAAAACCTTGGTGTTCCCATTCAAAAATGACTGGCCTACAAATAAAATTGCTTGTAAATCTCTCATTATGCTGTATTATGACCAAATCTTGGATTCCATCTTTTTATCAACTTGTTTTCTTTCAAATAGCGCAGGTTTTGTGTTTCTTTTAGGAACTGATTTATCGTAGGCCTCATTGATCTGATCTCATGCACCTCAGTTTTGGAACGAATATTGCCAAAATTATCCACAAATATTTTTTTTTCACTCAAAAACTGAGGTGCATGAGATCAGATCAATGAGGCCTACAATCTTTTTTGACCGGGAACACCACAAGTGTAACAAGGTAAGGAAAAAATCACAAAAATATAATTTTTATTTATTTGTTTTGTAGTTGTTATACTTTGTCTGACCAAAGTTTTAGTCCAATGTGATAACAATAACTAGCACTTTCAGGAAAAAATATATATTTAAGAAATTTACTCAGTAAGGATGCATTAAATTGATGAAAAGTGACAGTAAAACATTTACAATGTTACAAAGGATTTCAAATAAATGCTGTTCTTTTCAACTTGAAATAGAAAACAGTGGTTTATAATAATATTTCACATTTATAATAATATTTTAATCATATAAATTATAATAATATTTCACAATTGTACTGTTTTTTTTTTTTTTTTTTTTTACTGCACTGAAAAAGTTTCTTTTGAAACAATTTGTTAATAATATAGCATAATTAGTAATTTTTAAAAGGCCGGTCATTTTTTGACTGAAAACACCAAATTAGGTGAAGGATTTTTAGCAGCACAAGGTTAAAACAAGACAAAATCCGATAACAGGGTCAGAAAAATAAACTTAATTCAAAGGAAAAACAAGATTATTTTACTGACCCAGTTTTTTTTTCTTGTTTTAAGCAAAAACTCAATATTTCAGAAAACAAGACTTAATATCTGAAGTCATTTTGCATCTCCAGTAAATGTATCTTGATGGATTGTGATAGAAAACAAGACAAAATTACCTTTTTTTTTTGGTTTGTTTTTACTAGTGCACAACTTTAAACTTTTGTGGTGAAATTCTGTTTTTTAACTTTTGCACAATACATTGCGACATGGATGTTAATACCAGGGTTAATGATCACACATATTGAAGAGTCTGAGACTTCTGTATCACGACATGTAATTGTTGTTCTTTGATTATCTTGCAGCATGAGCTGCTTCACATTTAAAAATGCAGATTGCAAACCCTTAATTAGACCACAGTGGCATTCAATCAAATGAATGTCCCCTCACACTTTAAAAATGGGAACGATCCTTTTATGTACTGAAATATTTCATGCAATTTTTCATCCAAATTAATGTTCCTGTAAAGCTTGGTCAGGTTCCTCTCTGGCCTGCTTCTGGTTTAATCTATAAGGCTTGTTGAAAGAGCAGATCCTGCGTTAATTTATCAGTAGGCTGCTTCTGTCCTGTTTTTGTTCACTGGAAGCCAAAAATCCATTCGACTTTATGATGATACAGGGAATCTGCAATACATCCCTTATTAGCTTGCGAATTAACTTCATAGTCCTATAAGTGCTTGTGTTTGCTCTAGAACTGCTTATGAAGCACTAAATGAGATCGAGAGATTTACTTGCACCAAAAAGAAGCGAAAACACTCATCAGAGTACATAATGTCACAGTGGTCTCACATGCATGCACATGTTTCTTCAGATTTGGAGAAATGTAGCATTGCATCAGTGTCTCAGCAATGGATGCTCTTTGATCCTCGATTATGGACTTGTATTTGAGTTAAAAACGTCTTAATGCTGGATTAGTTTCAGCTTTTGTCTTCTCCAGATGTTCAATGATGGACTGGAGTGCTGTGGATTACTTGTGGATTATTGTGATGTTTTTATCAGCTGTTTGGACTCTCATTCTGACGGCACCCATTCACTGCAGAGCATCCATTGCTGAGACACTGATGCAGTGCTACATTTCTACAAACCTGATGAAGAAACAAACTCATCCTCATTCACAAGCATCCCTTTGACAGGTTATGATGCTGGCTGTTTTACAGAGTTTTTCATTTTTCTATAATGTCTGTGTCATGTTAATCACAGTCTAGGGTGCATATTATATTATATTATCGATTTGAATTACAAATGAATATGAGAATGTCCCAGTATTTGTCTCATGAACAGGAAACAGGATTATTATCGTTAACTTAAACTAAAATGAAAATCATAAATGAAAAACATTGTATTGCTTGAAATAAAATAAACATGAACTGAAATAAAATAAAATAAAAAGTTGCCAATTTAAAGTACTAAAATAACTAATAGTGATTAAGCTAAAACTAATAAATAAAAATTCATATAAAGACATGTATTTTAAGTAAAATAATAAAAATGACAAAATTACACAACAAAATAACTAAAATGTAAATAAAATTAAAGAGAAAACTGAAAATATATAAATAAAATCTGATTCAAATATTAACAAAAACTTTAATTTTGAGATGAAGAATGGAAGAAGATTTGACTAGAAGTAGAGCACAATGTGAAAGTTTTCTGCTTCATTTTTTTTTACAACTTTTTTATATTTCACATTTATTTCTAGTTGTAAAGCATACAACATCCCATATTTCCATTGTGTTCTCAGACTTTTTTCGACTGTACGTCACTATTTACCATATAAAGACAAACTTAATTGGCCAGAAACTCTCATAACTCTCTGACCATAAAAATAACTTGTTTCTCTGCATTTATATTTTGAGATCTGCGGAGGGGTTCGGGACACTAGAAAGCTTCTGACGAGAGCAAAAAGGCTTTGCACTCCATGTATGCGCTTTTAATGAAGCCTCTGGAGACCCTACAAACGTGAGGAGCCATGGGGGGCCGAGACGACGCCAGACAGAGCGGCGTGAAGAGACGGAGCCCACACGTCTGAGGGCCGCTGCCGGACACACTTTATGCCTCATATGGCCTTTATAACCTCTGAGCTCATAGTTCTGTGATGCATGAATACAGAAAACCAAGAGGACTGGTTCATTCTGACTATTGTAGCACATAGACATGATGGGCTTTTTGAAAAAACTACTTCTCCTTCCCTCAGATTGATTGATTTAATAATCATTAAGCTGCAGCTGCATCAAGACATTTGCATTTATGCATGCTTTTATCCAAAGAGGAACAAAGGCAATTCGTCAAGGCGCCAAAAATGTTTGTATTATAAAGTGCCAGGTTTAGACGTTGACGTTTGACGCTGAATCAATAGTGAAAGGCATCATTTTTTGAGGCATCTGTTATTTTGATGTCAATTCTGGCCTAATGCATAAAGAGCAGCATTGATTTTTTTGGTTTTTGTAGGTCTTTGTGAGGCTGATTGTGCGCTCTTTGTTTGCTAATCTGTGATATTTTTTTGCTTTCTTTCAATTTAGTCTAACAAAAAAGTCAGTATTTGGCAGTTTATCACAGTAACACACAGCTAAAATGTTCAATCGCCTCTAATGCTTTAGTAAACTACAAAAAGAATGTTGTTTTGTGTTTGAGAAATCAGATAACTTGCTGTCGTCCTTATAGCAGTTCGTTTTAGCGAATGCATGTTTGAGATATGATGGGTTGTTATTGTACATAAGTTTAAAATGATATTAACTTGAGGAGGAACACTTGAAAATGCAAATTTTAAATAGGGCACTATTTGAGGGGACAGCCATTTTTAGTGGTATTCGAAACCTTACTGGACATTATCGAGTGCACTCATTCAATCCCACAATGCACAACTGATATATGCTCAACAGCTAGAAAATACCCATAATGCAGTGTGAGAGTCGTGCGCCGAATGAATTGCAGCGTCTCACCAGAAGATGGCGCCCGCAGCTGAATCACCAAATCCATTCATTTTACAAAGCACTCGTCCACGGTGTACAGCGTAATACAATACAGGTATAAATTAATTGTAAATTGATTATTAACTTGTTTAATTAGGGTTTATACATAATTTCCATGACAGAGTCAAGATAAATCCTTTCATCTTACTGGTTCTGCCTGAGACTATTAAAATTATTTTATCAACAATAGATGAAAAAAAAAAAACTAAATGAAAATGTAAAAATGTTATGGAAAATAAGTTGAAGTTGAAGTACTAAAGTTATAACTTAAATAGGTTTAAATATGAAAAAATAATTAACCAAATTACAAAACATTAAAAATTCAAACTATAATAGTAGTAGCCTATATAATACTACAATAACATTTAATTGAGTATGTTCTTTTGCATTCAACCATTCTCACTCATGAGTTCAACAAGAGCCAGTAGAATCAGGTCAGACGCCATATTGAATTTAAATGCGCTGTCTAATTTTATTAACTATTTTAAACAACTTTTTAATGGACGTTTTGTCTACAGAAAGTTGTTTCCTTAATTTTCTACAGCTGAACAATCGGTATGTTGTTAAACAATAGTACAATCCACGGAACACGCTGCACTTCGATCCCTCACAGCCTCGTTTTCATTCCCGTCAAAAATTAAATATGGCGCTACGCGTTCCCGCGCGCGCGCAGATTGGCCGCATCACGTGATGTGGCGTGAGCGGGTTCCGTTACCTGAGGACGCCAAACATCGACATCCGCGGCGAGTTATTTGGTTTAGATGTCGTTTTTTTGCCGTAACATTTATTCGTTTCATTGCAGTACCGCGATATTTAATTTTAAAACAATTCTCTCCGGTAGTCTAACATAATTGAGATGTAGTTTAATACAAAACCAGCACATAGCCTACTATCATCACAACACGATCAATACCTGAGGACGATCAATATCCGAGGACAATTAATAACTCAAAGACGATCAATAACTGGCGATAATCAATACCTGATGAGCAACAATCATCTGCGAGGTAACACTGTAAGTACACAAACACCTGTGACTCGGCAGATGGATGTGATTTTATATAAATGTGAGGCTTTTGATTCATTCTTAGCAGTTCTGAGGCCCGTTTCAGAAAGGTTTGTTGTTACAAGTTTGTTAACCCTGTTGAAAAAAACAGCATATGCTGGTTAGGTATGTTTTGACGCTGGGATGCTGGTTTATGCTGGTCCTTTGCTGGTTTATGCTGGTCCTTTGTTGGTTTAAACTGGTCCTTTGCTGGTTTGGTTTATGCTGGTCCTTTGCTAGTTTATGCTGGTCCTTTGCTGGTTTAAACTGGTCCTTTGCTGGTTTAAGACGGTCCTTTGCTGGTTTATGCTGGTCATTTTGCTGGTTTAAGCTGGTCCTTTGCTGGTTTATGCTGGTCCTTTTGCTGGTTTAAGCTGGTCCTTTGCTTGTTTATGCTGGCCCTTTTGCTGGTTTAAGATGGTCCTTTGCTGGTTTATGCTGGTCCTTTTGCTGGTGTTTATGCTGGTCCTTTTGCTGGTCCTTTTGCTGGTTTAAGCTGGTCCTTTGCTGGTTTAAGCTGGTCCTTTTGCTGGTTTATGCGGGTCCTTTGCTGGTTTAAGATGGTCCTTTGCTGGTTTATGATGGTCCTTTGCTGGTTTAAGGTGGTCCTTTGG
>NW_015661986.1:75976-77024 GCF_001515625.1 Sinocyclocheilus rhinocerous | reverse complement strand
CTGATCCTTTGCTGGTTTATGTTGTTCTTTTGCTGGTTTATGCTGGTCCTTTGCTGGTTTATGCTGGTCCTTTGCTGTTTAAACTGGACCTTTGCTGGTTTAAGACGGTCCTTTGCTGGTCCTTTTGCTGGTTTAAGCTGGTCCTTGCGACTAAAAATAGATGTGTGCGAACTGGAAAATGTATTTAGTTGCACATGTGCGAATAATTATTTATTTTTTACCCCCAAAAAAAAACAAAAAAACAAGCAGATAAAACACTAATAACGCGGTCTCAGAAAAGAAACTCACGTGATCCACGCAAAGTGCGTGCAGGCGCCACATAAAAAAAAAACTAAAAAAACGTGAGGTAAACGCAGTAACGCATATTGAGAGATAGACACGGAACATACATGAATTATGAAGCCAATTAGTCATTATTTCATAAGACAGAGCGTGACAGAAACAGTCGATCCTGAGGAGGATATGGAAGAGGAGGGCGACGAAAACGTAAAAGAGGGACCAAGCGGCGATAACGGTTCATCCTCCACTGCTGGTAGGAAATACAATTTTTAAAAAACCAGCATATGCTGGTTAGGTATGTTTTGACGCTGGGATGCTGGTTTAAACTGGTCCTTTGCTGGTTTATGCTGGTCCTTTGCTGGTTTATGCTGGTCCTTTGCTGGTTTATGCTGGCCCTTTTGCTGGTTTATACTGGTCCTTTTGCTGGTTTATGCTTGTCCTTTTGCTGGTTTATGCTGGTCCTTTGCCAGCACATGACCAGCATAAACCAGCAAAGGACCAGCTTAAACCAGCATCCTAGTGTCAAAACATACCTAACCAGCATATGCTGTTTTTTTTTCAACAGGGAACCTTGAAATGAGGGAAACTCTGGGTTTTCCGTTTCTGAATGGGAGGTTTGTCAAATCCGAGAAAGCAGGGTAAGTCAAGCCCGTTTCTGAAAGAGAGGTAACTTATAGTCAGAGTCATTTACCATGGTAATTTACTCTGTGAACCTAACCTGGTCAGGAGCAGGTTTTCTTCGGTAAACCCAGAGTTTCTTTCGGTCTCC
>NW_015661986.1:59094-74310 GCF_001515625.1 Sinocyclocheilus rhinocerous | reverse complement strand
TGAAATGAGGGAAACTCTGGGTTTTCCGTTTCTGAATGGGAGGTTTGTCAAATCCGAGAAAGCAGGGTAAGTCAAGCCCGTTTCTGAAAGAGAGGTAACTTATAGTCAGAGTCATTTACCATGGTAATTTACTCTGTGAACCTAACCTGGTCAGGAGCAGGTTTTCTTCGGTAAACCCAGAGTTTCTTTCGGTCTCCTCTCCTTTTTTAAAGCGCAAGCGATGCTTAAATACCTCATTCCTTCATTCATTCACGCTGCAAAAAATGCATTTATTGTGAGTATTTTGGAATCTAAATTAAGCGCATTTTACTTAAAACAAGAAAAATAAATAGATTTAATGCAAATCTAAACAAGATTATTTTTCTTACCCCATTGGTTGCAAAATAACAAAAATACACTTAAAAGACTAAATACCTTGTCATTTTTCTTATGTAGACACTGCATCTTGATTTAAGAGTCTTGAGATATTTTGACTGGAAACAACAAAACAAAAATACTAAGTAAAAAAGCATTTTTTGCAGTGCAGGTACATTCATTTATTGCGCGTATTTTCATCATGCAGACAGTGTGAAAGTTACAAAAACAGCATATTCTTTTATACAGAATCCTGTAGATGAGGAGGCTGCATTAATTCATTTACATTGGGCGAGGATTATATTGCTGCATATTTAAGTCAACTCAGAGTTCAAGAGTTTGTTGAACCTCCTTATTGAAACGGGCCCCAGTTGTGGTCAGTGAGTTTGTGTTCAGTTAGTGACCAGCAGAGGGCAGCATAACACAGGAAGTGTGATCAGTGTTGACTACTGTGGAGGACACCGGGGCATATTGTCACAATGTGAATGGAACATTAAGCAATAGAACAATAAAGCAAAAAAACTATATTTATTATACTGTTTCAACAAGCCTCAAAATTACTGCGATACAAGCCATGTGACAACTAGCCCCGATCTGCCTTTGTTTTACAGTGCAATCTGTGGGAATTCACATTATGCTTTTGCATTATTGGTTTTCTGAATGCAGATTCATTTTCTGTAATTGCCTCTCTGTCCCTTTTGTTTTGATTTCTCATCATGACACTAGTGTTAATTGGTTTGGGACCGAGTTGCTTGCTCACGAAAACATTGACACAATGCATGTGAAATTATCTTTGTTCCTAGAATATTTCATGATAATTGCATTCTGTTGAAGCACTTTTGAATGAAGTCTCCCATAAGAGACTGATATTGGTGGGTTTTATTGTTAAAATATTCACTATTCTTGATGTTTTATAACTTAACAGTATAAAACAAAAACAAATGTGTAGTACTATTACATTTTAGTTAAACATCTCATTCACTAACACACGATTTCTTGAACACTTAGAAGGAAAGTACAGTAGATATACAGTTTTAACTGTTTGTTTATTAAAGCAATAAGCTGCCTTAGGTTGTGATATGTAATTATTTCATTGCAGGTAGAAAATAGAGTACTTGAAATGCTCATTAAGTCAGAATTTAGAGTCTAAGCGATCTGTTTTGTGAAAGTGAGGGCAGAAGTAAAGACGCTCTTGTTGTCTGCGCTGTAATGCTCTTCTTTTCCACTGGAGGCTGTTGTGTTTTCATTGGCCGCTGGTCTTTTCTTGGCAGCGCTGTGAAGAAGGAAGGAAGTTGAGCTTTCCGCCGTTTTTACTGAGAGCAAATGCCATTTGGGAATCGTCTCCTGAGTTTCCTCTCTTTATCTCTGTCAGTACATTCATGTAGACCAGCCCGGGGCTAGTTGTCACAAGCTTTACTCCAGAAATCAATTTCTGTTTAAACATAAACCTTAAAATCTTGAACTGTGAAATAAAATGTTTGAACGTGTACACTGTTTTTAACCAGTAAAAAGGTACAAAAGCTGTCACTGGGATGGTACTGTTTCAAAAAGTACACATTTGTACCTCATTTATCCCTAAAACGTGCATAGAGGGACATATTAGTACCTTTTTTGGGGGAGTGGAAAAAAATATATAGTAGTTTACTATATGATGACACCTTTATGGGGCATGTTGTGACACTATGTTATAGTACAGTGTGAAGACAGTGTGACAACATGCCCCATAAAGGTGTCATTATGTGGTAAACTACTATATTTTGCTTCATTATTAAGAAAAGCGCTATGAACGTATAGGTTCTTAATGAAGCATAATACTAAAATATAAAAAGCCGATTATTTATCATAAAACATACAAAACATGTGATGACTTTCCTGCAATCATGACATTTATGAAAAAATAATTAAGTTTAAAAAAAATTAATTTAAGAAAAAATAATTGAATTTAAGGTCAATTCTACATATTTAAAAATATTTATGTCTGAATTTAAGATTTATGTATTTGCATTGCATATGATATTTCCATGCATTTTGATTGCACAGTTTTAACGTAAACAAACTGATAAACATAATCTGATGCATATTTGTCAGTCACGCATAAATGAAACGGGTCAGATTTCTGTAATAGTGCTAATGAACTGAATGTGTTTTAAATGCACAATAGCCAGGTTTATTTGAATAAATGCGTTTCGAAAATATATTTCTTTAAATAAATATAAGAAATCTGACCCGCTTCATTTAGATACCATTGACAAATATGCATCACATTAAGTTTATTAGTTGTTTATGTTAAAACTCTGTAATCCAGACATTTCATTTTAATTAAAATATATAAATCTTAAATTTAGGCCTATATATTTTTTTGAGTGTAGATGTGATTTTCCCCACGTGACAACTAGCCCCGGTCTCTTCTATGTATAAGCATTTGATGACGGATTCCCTTCTGCTGTGTTTAAGTGCTTTATTGCCCTTCACTTTGAAAGGTCAGGCTGTGCAAACTTTCTTTCCCATAGATAAGTGTAGTTAGAGATTACTAGCCTCCTCCTTCAGCTGGAGAAATACAATCTGCTGTTTCTCAGGCGCTATAAAATAGACCATGCTTTGAAGTCAGGAGTCCATATCCTTTGGCCTTCGCTGGTCATTCTAGAGATTCCCTCATAAGCCAAGACAAATGCTCTCTGGGTTTGAAGAGGTTTAAAGAGGCTCTCTTCCTGCACACTTGTTTTGTCGCAGAGTTCATGGATTTAAGACGATCCTTCTTAGTGTAAATGGTGCTGCATGATATTTCAAACTCCGCTGCTGTTCACACTGAGGTGTTAGATGGCATAAAAGTATACTTATACACACTAAATAGGTTGTACACGACTGTTGTAGAGTGCTTGTTCTTTATTGTTGGGTAGCTGATGCAGAATATGTCCATGAGTTTTATTTAATCGGCACCAGCATTTTGCCTTTACTGTTTCCTCTTATTGTGTTATGGGTAAATTTGACCCACACTTGGTTTTTAAACTGCTTGAAACGCTGGTTAAACTATTTATTTCTTCTATAAATTTGGTGCGTTCTTCTCATTTTGGGTCATGAATGTGCATGCAA
This sequence comes from Sinocyclocheilus rhinocerous, assembly GCF_001515625.1. NCBI lineage: Eukaryota > Metazoa > Chordata > Actinopteri > Cypriniformes > Cyprinidae > Sinocyclocheilus > Sinocyclocheilus rhinocerous. Next base: position 70,866 of record NW_015661986.1, on the reverse strand, counting down.
AGTTTCAGCACATAAGTGTGTTTTGAAAAGGCTGTGCACATTTTGGTTGCATTGATTGTGTACAAATTGACCTCTATTGGTTTTCATGCAATTCGCCAAAAACCAGCACTTTGAAAAGCAAAAAAAAAAAAAAGATAAAAAACAGAAAACCTTGATAGTAGCTTGTCAAAGAATGAATTATTAAATACATGAGAACTTGAATTTAAAGACTTGATTTTTTTTTTTTATTATTTTGATTGTCTTCTGAATCTTCCAAGACGAATTAGCTGTTTCTGCATCTGCATTGAGTTTCACATTCAAAACGTCTGTGAAATTATGTTTTTGGTTATTTTTATTTATTTATTTATTTTGGATGTCAATTACTAGTCTGTTGCAGAAATGAAAAGAAGACTGAGAAACCCATTTTACCCTCACAAGGGTTTGAAAACCAGACATAAAAAATGCAGAGGCTATTTACACCAAGCACAAATAAAAGCAATAAATGAGCGATAAATGAGAAAAAAAAAAAAAAGATAATATTTATACTTTCATTGTGGTATTTGCACCTTATATTTACAAGTAGACACAATGAAAAAAAAAAATCAAGTAAATTATTTTATTTTGTGTATGTGCAGTTAATTTTGAAATTTTTTTTTTTTCGGTATTTTTCTCGTATTTAAATTTTTTTATTTATTTATTTATTTTTTTAAGTTTCTGACAAGCGACAATAGAGGTTTTAGGTTTTGACATGACTCTGATTCTGTAATCTGTAGTCTTTTTCATATTGCTGTTTTTGGGCGAATTGCGTGGAAACCACTGGAGGTCAGTTTAAGATTTTCCCAGATTTTCAACACAACAGGAGGATTGAATTAAAATATTAATATTATTATTAAATATTATTTTATTATTAAAATATAAATATAAGATTAGAATATTCAAAAAACGAATTTCAAGCATTTATTTTAGCATTATTTTAACATAAGTCGTCACGTGTGTCCAAGCAGTTGACGTATATCTAGTTGTGAAGCAGAGCAGTTACGCCAGTGTTTTTCATCATTCGGAGTGAATGGAGTCTGACACGTGCTGCACAACCTTTGACTTTCCCACTCACACCCTTTGCACTTTTCCAGTTTAGGTCATTTGTGCCGTTCGTCAGTCGCCCATCAGCCCGAGCGATAGATTAGGAGAGTCTCGGGGAAGCTCAGGCTTCTTGACATAAGTCGGGCGGGACGTCTGTTTGTTTTCCATACGGAAACGCTGACATACTGACACACATTTGGCCTCGGTGCTGTGAGGATCAGAAGGAGAAGGTGGATCAGTGTTAAAAGCTGTTTTCAACAGAGTCTTTCCTGTGAAGGACATAATTTTATGTCTCCATAATATATGTGAGCCTGCAGCACAAAAGCAGTGTTAAGTCGCTGGGGTATATTTGTAGCAATAGCCAACAATACATTGTATGGGTCAAAATTATACATTTTTCTTTTATGCCAAAAATCATTAGGATATTAAGTAAAGATCATGTTCCATGAAGATATTTTGTAAATTTCCTACTGTAAATATATTAAAACTTAATTTTTGATTAGTAATATGCATTGCTAAGAACTTCATCTGAACAACTTTTTTTTTTGCACCTTCAGACTCCAGATTTTCAAATATTGTCCTATCCTAACAAACCATACATCAATGGAAAGCTTATTTATTCAGCTTTCAGATGATGTATAAATCTCAATTTCACAAAATTTACCCTTATGACTGGTTTTGTGCTCCAGGGTCACATATGTGAGATGAAATATAGTAAACTCAATTGAACATGGAATAATTAAGATTTTTTTTAAATATTTGGTCCCACTTTATATTAAGTGGCCTTAATTACTATGTACCTACATCAAAAAAGAAGTACAATGTACTTATTGTGTTCATATTGTATTGCAAAACACTTTTGATGCTATTGAGGTGGGATACGGGTGAGGTTAGGGACAGGTTTAGTTGTATGGGTGGGTTAAAGTGTAAGGGATGGGTCAACGGTGTAATTACAAATGTAATTACAGAAATTAATTACAGATGTAATTACATGCAGGTATTTTTAAAATGTAAGTACAATGTAAAAACATGTATTTACACAATAAATTGTACCAAAATGTAATTACAGAAATTAATTACAGATGTAATTACATGCAGGTATTTTTAAAATGTAAGTACAATGTAAAAACATGTATTTACACAATAAGTGCATTGTACCAAATGATTAATTTAATGTAAGTACATAGTAGTTAAGGCCACTTAATATAAAGTGGGACCAAATATTTTGTTGTGTTCGGCTCAGCAAGGCTGCATTTATTTAATCAAAAATACATTAAAAATTGTGAAATATTATTACCGTTTAAAACAGCTGTTTTCTATGTGAATATGTGTTAAAATGTAATTTATTTCTGTGATCAAAGCTGTATTTTCAGCATCATTACCCCAGTCTTCAGTGTCACATGATTTTCAGAAATCATTCTAATATGCTGATTTGCTGCTCGAGAAACATTTCTGATTATTATCAATGTTGAAAACAGTTGTGCTGCACACTATTTTAGTGGAAACCGTAATAAGAAAAGAATTTTTTTTTTTTTACTGTATTTTTGATCAAATAAACACAGTCTTGGTGAGCAGAAGAGCCTTTCAAAAACAATGAAAAACCTTAATTATTGCAAACTTCTGACCGGTACTGTATATACAATATATACCATTTTTAATTATGTAAATCATTATTTAGTTTTCTTTTTTCACAATATAAGTGACACTGTTATGAAGTTGTTTGGTAGGCGCAGACATTGAGGACGCTTAATTCAGTCTAACCGTGCAAACCAGGATAAAATGTGCATCTATCCACAATATACAACCGCTTCAAATGCAATTCAGAATATAACATATAACAGATCGGAGCAGAAGGGCGTTTGGACAGTCAGAGATTCAATCACTGAACTCGTGCTGATCAATAACATGATTCTGCATTGATGTCAGTCTGGCTGCGGTTCTGTATGATCTCACTTGATGTATGTGATTGCATTAAAGCGGAAAGTTTCCACATGCTCTACATAAATGCATCTGATTTAGTTGAAAACTGTGTGTGTCTGTGTTCAGAAAGGACTTACTATATACTGCAAGATTATGCGGAATATGATTATCATTTCAAATAGTAACACATGCTGTTGTGCAAGAAAATGTATGGAAACCTGTTTTCGCCACTGAAGAAAAAAATAAAAAAGGTAATTTTGACTTTTTATCTCCAATTCTGACTTCTTTTTTTTTTTCTCAGAATTGCAACATTATATCTCACAATTCTGAGAAAAAAAAAAAATCAGTATTTCATATGACATATCAGTCTTTTTTTTCCACTTCAAAATTGGACTTTATAACTCGAAATTGCGAGTTTATATCTCACAATTCTGAAAAAAAAGTTTTTAAATTATTATTATTATTCAGTGGTGGAAACGTGCTTCCATAAAAATGTCTAGTTGTCATTGCAAAAATAAAAACTATTTTCTTAATTTTGAATTGTGTGAATTTCTTAACTATTTGCAGTCTGATCAAATAAGTAAAGAAAAAGATAATTCTGTACAGTATTTTTCCAATTCATTTTTTACATATGCATTTTATTATTGATATGTATTATTCCTATATATATATATATATATATATATACATATATATATCATCACATGAAATGACAAAGATAGAATGCCTAATAATTATTTATTTATTTATTTAAATTTATGAATTTATTTATATAAATGTAAATAACCTCTGCTGCTAATATGGTGTTAAATGATAACATATTGTGTTTGGTCAAAAAAAATTTTTTTAATTTATTTATTTTTTTTTTTTTTTGTAGTAATGAAGGTGAATCAGGTCATTTCTAGCTTGTCTTTTATGTTTGGATTTCATGTCGAACGCAGGAAGGGTGAGGGTTAACGGAAAACAAACTTTCCATGAAGGAATCTCTCCGGGGTGCAAGTGAACGCCGTGAAAGTGACCTGCTAATGAAAAACATCCCCCCGTGGGCCAGTAATGACATGTTGTTTCCTGTAAGTGAGCAGATACGTGTGCTGGAGCTGACGTGGGCTCTCTGCTGGATTTATGAGATGGGACGTGTCTCTGCGTGTCCGCATGCAGTCTCAAAGCTCTTCTCCTTCTCTTCGTTTCCAGCTTTGACATTCATTAACCACAGCTATTTGACCTGCGTGTCTTCACATATTAACCACAGTCTCAATTACTTGGATTTTTCTTCAACCAAATTTTGGAAACTTCCCTGGTTCACTATTTTTTTTTAGTGATGAAAGCCAAAATATTACTTGCAGTGGATGAATATTTACGGAATAATCCGTTATTTTGGAGCCAAATTAAAGGAGGGTAAAAATGACTTCAGAAAGATGGCAGCATCAATGTATTATTTTCACACAGAGATTGGCAGCTCTATTAGTAAAATCTGGTGACTTCAGCAATATTTGTTGCATTATATGCCAATGGTGACCTTTCAAAAATGGGAAAAAGCACTTTTTGTGTGTTTTTCCTCAATGTTTGCATGCCTGCAGCTCAAGAAGTTTTGAATATATCTTAATATCCTTTTATATTCTGGTTCTTAACAAACATTTATTTTGGTATCTTCAGTTTTAAGGCCAAATATGGTTCACTGCCATAGATATGAGGATCTCAATGCGGCTCCATGCACAAATTGAATTTTACCCATTTTCAATGGTCGAAAATCAAATGTGGGTCACTTTGCATACAGCTGATATACTTGCACTATACTATATAAGAAAACAGAGGCTGGATATTTCATTTCATTTAGATATTATTTTATTTATATACATTTATTTACTCTCTACTTTGAGTTTGCCATGAAATTTGCTTCTAATATGTTGATAAATGATAGATAAACTTCCTCAAACCATCAGGCCCGTAAATGCATTCTTGAGAGAATATAAATGATATATAAAGCTCAAACAAACCAAAGTTAGGCATAGTTTGTAACACCACGGTCATGCCAAACGCCTCTGCAATTGCAGGTTGTTACTTGAACAATGGAGAAGCATTGAGAGCAGCTTCTGGCAGCATTTGTTTTTCATTAGCAGGTCACTTTCACGGCGTTCACTTGCACCCCGGAGAGATTCCTTCCTGGAAAGTTTGTTTTCCGTTAACCCTCACCCTTCCTGCGTTCGACATGAAATCCAGAGCAGTTTGAAACCAGCGCGTTTTAAATTAGACTTCTTAATGGTTTATGGTGGTCATAAATGGCTTAGCTTCAGTAAGAGCCTGCGGTTTAGCGCTGGAGTAATATGTGGTGTACGGTATGTAGATTGGCAGGATTGTGAGGTAATGAGTGTAATTTCACATTCAGCTTCTGTTTCCTCTTCTGCAGCGACGGCAGCGACTTGAGACCAGATCAAGCAAGCTTTTGTTTGACGGCAAGACGATTCATTGACTGTTGCGTGTGTTATTCTCATGTGTAGGTCACTTTGAAGGATCTGCTAAATGAATAAATGTGAATATCGTGGCGCAGACCTCCAGACTTCTGCAGCCTCATTTATGAAGACGTGTGTATCCTGATCCTAAATGCGAATGCACTGTACGATAATTTAGGGCTGGGCGATATAGCTAAAAAAATGTATCAACGATATAATGTTTCATATCGTTCGGTATCGATAATTATTGACATTTTTTATAACCTTTTTTAAAACAGAGCAATAGAAACATTTTTTTACATTTAACCACTGTATTTTTAAATTAACTCAATTTATTGAGACAACAAATATTTTTTGTTTTAACAGTCAAACACACAATAAAAATTAAACAAATATCTAATTTCTAATGTTTTATATGCAGATTAAATAGGTTAAACTTTTGGCTTGTCTGCCGAGGCCACAGGAGGGCGCAATGAGCAAAATAATGCAGCACATTTAAACGCAAAGGAAATAAATGTCTATAAAAACCTGCATTACGTCTAAATTAACTCGTATAAATCAAATATAACTTCGTAAATTGCATAAACAATTATGAACAAAACAGCATCATGTATTTATGCATTGCTTAATACAAAGAGCCGAAGTGCCGATCACACAGACTGCATTTAGAAACATATGAGACACAGTGAAAAGGGCGCGTCTCGTGGGCTAGACGAACAAAACATTAAAATGCAACAACGCCACTTGCATCATCATCACTGCATCTCGTGCTCCACTGATGACGCTCCCTGATGCACACATAACATTCAAATGCAAATGTTTATTTTAAATTCGACTAATATTCATTTTTTTATTCACAATCTCCTCATCACAGGCAGGCACAGCACTCATTTCAGCATGTGTTCGTGTTTGTGTGTGCGGTCTGCGTCACTCAGAGCACGTGCCTATATCGTGCGCTATATAGAATTTTTTTAATATGGTTATCGAAGAATGTGTACCGTCGATAAATATCGATACCGTTTTTATCGCACAGGCCTACGATAATTAACTAATTTTCCTGCAAACGATTTATAAAATGTCCATATGCACAAAAAAAGATTCCAAATGCATGTCAATCATAAATTCATCACAAATTCATTCATTAATTTATTTGTATGATTTTTTAACATTTATTAAATATATATATATATTATATTTTAATATTTTTTTTCATTTTGTATTTTGTCAAGAAATCATATATAATTAATGAATTAATGTCAGTGACATAAATTAACACAAAGCATTTGCGCATTTTAATAATATCAATGCATATTGTGATCGTCTATTTATATAATTTCTCTATTTTTTATTATTTACTTATTTATTTATCTTATTTATTTTAGATTTTTTTTATTTAATGTTTTTCAGGAAATGTATTAAATTAATGAATTAATTTCAGTGACAACACAAAGCAGTTGCTCATTTGTGCATATACTAATATTAATGCATATTGTGACTGTCAATTTATATAAGTTTTTAGAATTGTTTTTTATTTATTTATATTTTTTATTTTATTTGTAATTAGTGAAACTTCAGTGAAGTAATTATCACAAAGCAGTTGCTCATTGCACGTATAATAATATTAATGCATATAGGGATTGTCTGTTTTTCTTTACATGTTAATACAATGTTGGATTATTTTAATTACTAGTATATATGAGCACAAAATGTTCATACACATGGCGTATACATAACATATTCACGTCAGTTTCTGCTCTTATAAATCCTGATTTGTTCCTCACTTTTGACAAGGAATTTAGTATTAAATCTGATCATTCATGTGTTTTATAAATGAGGCCCTGGTTTCAATAAGCTACATTTTTGCATGTTTATTAACATTTTGTTTATTAAACACCAAAATAAAAAAACCCACCAAAAACCACGTGGAAGTCTTGCATAGATGCAGATTTAATTTAACAGAGTGGTCGTATAAAATATCACACGGTATTAGATATTAGACTCCAGCATCTGTGTTTGTCGAGTCTCTCTGTCGGTTTAATTGCGTCTCTGTCCTAAGTTCTCCTGAGTGGGCAGCGTAATGCTTTTCAAAGATGCTGATTTGTGTCTGTGTGTGTGTGTGTGTGTGTGTGTGAGTGTGTGAGCGTGTGTGTGAGTGCGTGTGGGAGTGTGAGAGTGTGCGTGTGTGTGCACGTGTGTGTGTGTTTGTGTGAGAGTGTGCGCGTGTGTGCGCGTGTGTGTGTGTGAGTGTGAGAGTGAGAGTGTGCATGTGTGTGTGCACGTGTGTGTGTGCGCGCGTGTGTGTGTGTGTGTGTGTGAGTGTGTGAGCGTGTGTGTGAGTGCGTGTGGGAGTGTGAGAGTGTGCGTGTGTGTGCACGTGTGTGTGTGTTTGTGTGAGAGTGTGCGCGTGTGTGCGCGTGTGTGTGTGTGAGTGTGAGAGTGAGAGTGTGCATGTGTGTGTGCACGTGTGTGTGTGCGCGCGTGTGTGTGTGTGTGTGTGTGAGTGTGTGAGCGTGTGTGTGAGTGCGTGTGGGAGTGTGAGAGTGTGCGTGTGTGTGCACGTGTGTGTGTGTTTGTGTGAGAGTGTGCGCGTGTGTGCGCGTGTGTGTGTGTGAGTGTGAGAGTGAGAGTGTGCATGTGTGTGTGCACGTGTGTGTGTGCGCGCGTGTGTGTGTGTGTGTGTGTGAGTGTGTGAGCGTGTGTGTGAGTGCGTGTGGGAGTGTGAGAGTGTGCGTGTGTGTGCACGTGTGTGTGTGTTTGTGTGAGAGTGTGCGCGTGTGTGCGCGTGTGTGTGTGTGAGTGTGAGAGTGAGAGTGTGCATGTGTGTGTGCACGTGTGTGTGTGCGCGCGTGTGTGTGTGTGTGTGTGTGAGTGTGTGAGCGTGTGTGTGAGTGCGTGTGGGAGTGTGAGAGTGTGCGTGTGTGTGCACGTGTGTGTGTGTTTGTGTGAGAGTGTGCGCGTGTGTGCGCGTGTGTGTGTGTGAGTGTGAGAGTGAGAGTGTGCATGTGTGTGTGCACGTGTGTGTGTGCGCGCGTGTGTGTGTGTGTGTGTGTGAGTGTGTGAGCGTGTGTGTGAGTGCGTGTGGGAGTGTGAGAGTGTGCGTGTGTGTGCACGTGTGTGTGTGTTTGTGTGAGAGTGTGCGCGTGTGTGCGCGTGTGTGTGTGTGAGTGTGAGAGTGAGAGTGTGCATGTGTGTGTGCACGTGTGTGTGTGCGCGCGTGTGTGTGTGTGTGTGTGTGAGTGTGTGAGCGTGTGTGTGAGTGCGTGTGGGAGTGTGAGAGTGTGCGTGTGTGTGCACGTGTGTGTGTGTTTGTGTGAGAGTGTGCGCGTGTGTGCGCGTGTGTGTGTGTGAGTGTGAGAGTGAGAGTGTGCATGTGTGTGTGCACGTGTGTGTGTGCGCGCGTGTGTGTGTGTGTGTGTGTGAGTGTGTGAGCGTGTGTGTGAGTGCGTGTGGGAGTGTGAGAGTGTGCGTGTGTGTGCACGTGTGTGTGTGTTTGTGTGAGAGTGTGCGCGTGTGTGCGCGTGTGTGTGTGTGAGTGTGAGAGTGAGAGTGTGCATGTGTGTGTGCACGTGTGTGTGTGCGCGCGTGTGTGTGTGTGTGTGTGTGAGTGTGTGAGCGTGTGTGTGAGTGCGTGTGGGAGTGTGAGAGTGTGCGTGTGTGTGCACGTGTGTGTGTGTTTGTGTGAGAGTGTGCGCGTGTGTGCGCGTGTGTGTGTGTGAGTGTGAGAGTGAGAGTGTGCATGTGTGTGTGCACGTGTGTGTGTGCGCGCGTGTGTGTGTGTGTGTGTGTGAGTGTGTGAGCGTGTGTGTGAGTGCGTGTGGGAGTGTGAGAGTGTGCGTGTGTGTGCACGTGTGTGTGTGTTTGTGTGAGAGTGTGCGCGTGTGTGCGCGTGTGTGTGTGTGAGTGTGAGAGTGAGAGTGTGCATGTGTGTGTGCACGTGTGTGTGTGCGCGCGTGTGTGTGTGTGTGTGTGTGAGTGTGTGAGCGTGTGTGTGAGTGCGTGTGGGAGTGTGAGAGTGTGCGTGTGTGTGCACGTGTGTGTGTGTTTGTGTGAGAGTGTGCGCGTGTGTGCGCGTGTGTGTGTGTGAGTGTGAGAGTGAGAGTGTGCATGTGTGTGTGCACGTGTGTGTGTGCGCGCGTGTGTGTGTGTGTGTGTGTGAGTGTGTGAGCGTGTGTGTGAGTGCGTGTGGGAGTGTGAGAGTGTGCGTGTGTGTGCACGTGTGTGTGTGTTTGTGTGAGAGTGTGCGCGTGTGTGCGCGTGTGTGTGTGTGAGTGTGAGAGTGAGAGTGTGCATGTGTGTGTGCACGTGTGTGTGTGCGCGCGTGTGTGTGTGTGTGTGTGTGAGTGTGTGAGCGTGTGTGTGAGTGCGTGTGGGAGTGTGAGAGTGTGCGTGTGTGTGCACGTGTGTGTGTGTTTGTGTGAGAGTGTGCGCGTGTGTGCGCGTGTGTGTGTGTGAGTGTGAGAGTGAGAGTGTGCATGTGTGTGTGCACGTGTGTGTGTGCGCGCGTGTGTGTGTGTGTGTGTGTGAGTGTGTGAGCGTGTGTGTGAGTGCGTGTGGGAGTGTGAGAGTGTGCGTGTGTGTGCACGTGTGTGTGTGTTTGTGTGAGAGTGTGCGCGTGTGTGCGCGTGTGTGTGTGTGAGTGTGAGAGTGAGAGTGTGCATGTGTGTGTGCACGTGTGTGTGTGCGCGCGTGTGTGTGTGTGTGTGTGTGAGTGTGTGAGCGTGTGTGTGAGTGCGTGTGGGAGTGTGAGAGTGTGCGTGTGTGTGCACGTGTGTGTGTGTTTGTGTGAGAGTGTGCGCGTGTGTGCGCGTGTGTGTGTGTGAGTGTGAGAGTGAGAGTGTGCATGTGTGTGTGCACGTGTGTGTGTGCGCGCGTGTGTGTGTGTGTGTGTGTGAGTGTGTGAGCGTGTGTGTGAGTGCGTGTGGGAGTGTGAGAGTGTGCGTGTGTGTGCACGTGTGTGTGTGTTTGTGTGAGAGTGTGCGCGTGTGTGCGCGTGTGTGTGTGTGAGTGTGAGAGTGAGAGTGTGCATGTGTGTGTGCACGTGTGTGTGTGCGCGCGTGTGTGTGTGTGTGTGTGTGAGTGTGTGAGCGTGTGTGTGAGTGCGTGTGGGAGTGTGAGAGTGTGCGTGTGTGTGCACGTGTGTGTGTGTTTGTGTGAGAGTGTGCGCGTGTGTGCGCGTGTGTGTGTGTGAGTGTGAGAGTGAGAGTGTGCATGTGTGTGTGCACGTGTGTGTGTGCGCGCGTGTGTGTGTGTGTGTGTGTGAGTGTGTGAGCGTGTGTGTGAGTGCGTGTGGGAGTGTGAGAGTGTGCGTGTGTGTGCACGTGTGTGTGTGTTTGTGTGAGAGTGTGCGCGTGTGTGCGCGTGTGTGTGTGTGAGTGTGAGAGTGAGAGTGTGCATGTGTGTGTGCACGTGTGTGTGTGCGCGCGTGTGTGTGTGTGTGTGTGAGTGAGTGTGAGAGTGTGCGTGTGTGTGTGCGCGCCTGTGTGTGAGTGAGTGTGAGTGTGTGCGCGAGCGCCAGCAGCTGTCTTGACACAGATATCTGTACAGAAGGACACTGGGTCGGCAGTGACAGGTTCTAGTCCTGCAGATTGTTGAGGTGTTTGCAGCTCCACAAAAGACTTCCCAGCGTCTGCATTGAGTCTCCAGGTGTTTGCTGAAATGTTCTTGTTCTATTCTGGATCTCGAGGGAAATACAGTGAGGCGGCGCGGCTTGTTTTGTGTTCGAGTCGCTGTGGATGAAAGCAGCTGCTCTATGAATGCATGTCATGCACTTTGTATTTCTTCTCAGTCTCTTTAGAGCGGTTAGTGGTTCGGTCGTGAATGACTCTTTGTTTAATATTCTTTGGGAGAATGTCATTAGTCCAAGTTTGCTAAAGCACATTATTGATTTGCTTGTATTATCCTGCCTTCAAAGACTGACTATAACATGAACAAATAGTTTAATAGTGCTGCCTGGTATTGCATGAGCTGACCAAGTGAATACGCTCATCACTGAATCAGTGCTGGGAGGATCTTTGTTAACTAATTATTAAAATTATAAATTATTATTAAAACATAATATTAAATAATATTAGTTAATTATATAATTAAATCATATTAATTATTACAAATTATTAAAGTAAATAATTTAAACAAATTATTTAAAATTAGAAAAATAAAAAATAAATAACAATAGACAAGTAAATAAATAAATAAATAATTAAATTCAATAAAACTATTAATGAATTAATTAGAAAAGTAGGAAAATTAGGGTAAAATAGAAAAATCAAATAAATAATACAAATAAATAATTTAAATAAAATAAATTTTAAAAATAAAAATAATTAGGAAAAATAGAAAACTACAATAA
>NW_015661986.1:53083-58868 GCF_001515625.1 Sinocyclocheilus rhinocerous | reverse complement strand
TAAATAGACTAAATAAACTAAATAAAATAATAAATAAATAACTAAATAGACTAAATAAATAAACTAAATTAAATTAATGTATAAAATTAAATTATGAAATTAAATAATTACAATTAATAATTGTTTTAAATAAATACATTAAATTATAAAAATTTTATTATTTATTTATTTATTTATTTGTTAATTGTAACAGTTTAATTAATTGTTTTCCTCTGCTGTTCTCTCCTGTAGTTGCTCGTCAGATTGTACGATGAGGCCGAGAGGTTTAATACTGACACAAAGCAGGAGAAGAGGACATGCTTTCACATGAGTTAGAGACTTTTACTTCTGACTCTGACCTACAAAGACCTTAATAGAGGGATTTACCGTGTTTACCTTCTAGTGTCTAGTTTCTTAGAGATCTGAAAAACAAACTTGGCCTTTTAATGACTGTCTTGGTTCCAGTATAGAGACAGTCTTGATCCTTACTCATGTATATTACTAATGTAAAATAGATTTTTCACAGGAAAAATTATGCATTACATTGCGTTATGTTTTAGGGCTACGGTTTAATTTTCTGCCAGGATATTATCCGTTTCTCTACATTGTAGAAATGGAGTATTAGTCAAGAAAACATTTAAAATCTTCAAGTTTGAAGGATTTAGTGTAATGGCTGCTGTAAACAGGTTCAGTAGTAGGTTAAAGGTCTCTCGTGTGTTTGTGTTTGAGCGGTTGGACAGATGGAGTTCAGAGTTAAAGGCACATACCGTCAATGGAAATCTCTGGGATTTTGATCAGAGCAGATAAAACACATTCAGACTGAAGATCTGTGCCAGGTTTAGTGAATGCAGCTCAAGGCTTCAGGAGTCAGAGAGAGTTCACAGATTCACAGTAACAGCATGTTCGCCAGCATAAATATCCCACAGTTTAAGACGATTTAATCTTCTTCAGACAGACACCTGAAGATCAAGGTCAAGAGGTCAAGAGGTCTTCAGTCACATGACCTCGAGGTGGACACAAGGTTAACGCTTGCTACCTTGAAATGTAACTTTTTTTTTTTTTTCAGGAATATCAATGTAATATGTTTTTGTTCAATAATATTTTCTTGATTATTATTTAGAGTTTTGGGGGGATTTTATGATACTATTCAATATTTATACAGTTTTATGAGCTATTTTTGACCGCGGTGGTACCAAGTGTTATTTTTTATGTTTATTTCTTCAACACTTTAATGTGTCTGAATCATGTCCATGATTTTTTTTTGTGAGAGTGTCTCATCCTGATGAAGCAGAACATTTTAAAACATTCAAAATGTGAAAAAATATATATTTTTAAAATTACAACTTAATATCACTGATATACTATTATAGTTGTTGTGAATATTTTGAATTAGATAATTTATTTAAATTTTACTTTAATTTATTTTGTTTTCATTTTAGTGTTAGTAATTTTAATGTATTTTTTATTTTGTCAATTTTATTAGTCTTATTCAAATGTTTCTTTATAATTTATTAAGTTTTAGTTTATTTATTTGTAGTTATTTCGTACTTAAACGTAAAAGAAAATTAGAAATTTTGCCTTGGCAACTATAGCTGAAATAAAATGTTTAAGATTTATTTTTTATATTTTTTTTTTCAAAAAATGTTTTTCTAATTTCTTTTAATTTCAGTTTTAGTTACAGTTATGATAATAATCCTGCATCACTTTTATTTTTTTGCATCTGTTTTTCGACATATTTGAAGTAGACGACAATCTCCTGAAGTCTTGGACGCTCTCAAATCTCATTTGCACTCATTTGTGTTCAATTAAAAAGCATTGCTTTCTCACAGCAGGTTTGATGTCGTTGACGGCACAACAGTAGCATGTCAACTTTTGCAGCTGGAAAGCATAAATCCACTTGTTCTATTGAAACAAACAACTCCTGAGCAATAACAGTTTCTTCTGTGTGCATCTACAGTGTTAAGAATCACCAGTGCTGGCAGAGAATGCATGTTACACATTTTAAATGCACAATTTGAAACGAGAGAGCATATGGAGAATGTGTTCAGTAATACGCTTCATATGAGCTGTACTTGAAAGCACATTAGACACCTGGTCTGTTTCTCTTGAAGCTCTTAGAACACCTCCTCAGCCGAACGCATGCAAACATGCTGGAAACGATTTTTAAAAGTGCTTCACGATTATCTGTGCTTCACAGAAGAGCTCGAGGGCGGCAGATATCATACGAACAAAACTCCTCTAAAAGCTTCCCATATTCACATTATTATACTTAAATAACGCGAAGAGAGTCTTTCATTGCTCCACTGATGTATATGAAGTTAATTGCATTTTAGATGCACCTCATGCATTTATGAAGAATCAAGTCACAGCGCTTTATACGATACAGATCGTTTCAAAGCAGCTTCACAGTAATAAACAGCAAATAACAGAATCAATGATGCAAACTTCACCAGTTATGAAACTAATTGACAATCAATAGAGTCATTATTCGGATCAATTCAGTTCAAGTTTTGATCTCATCTGATGGTGTCAGTGCAGTTAAATTGATATTTCTGAATGTTTGATTGTCGTTTAAGGAATGTATTCATAACAAATTAAATGAAATGGATCCGGTTATAAACTAAATGTCTTTTTTTTTTAAATGAATAAATATGTAGTTAATGAATTAAAATTAATTTAGAAAAGTAGACAAATTAGGAAACGTTTTGGAAAAATACTAAATTAAATAAAAATAGAAAAATAAATAAATAAATTAGAAAAACATAGAAAACAAGTAATAGATAGGAAAATAAATTAATTTATAAATTAAAAAGTAATCATCTGATAGTATCAGTGCAATTAAATAGATAATATTTCTGAATGTTAATTGTTGTTTAAGGAATGTATCCATAACAAATTAAATGAAATGGATCCAATTATAAATGAAATATGTATTTTTTTAAATGAATAAATATGTAGTTAATTCATTGATTAAAATTAATTAGAAAAGTAGAAAAATTAAAAAATGTTTTGAAAGAATAGAAAAATTAAATTAAATAGACAAATAGAATTACATAAATTAGAAAACAAACAATAAATAAAAAATAAAATAATTTATAAATTAAAAATGTATCATCTGATAGTATCAGTGCAATTAAATTGGTAATATTTCTGAATGTTAATTGTCTTTTAAGAAATGTATTCATAAATTAAATTAAGTGGATCCAGTTATAAACGAAATATGTATTTTTTTTAATGAATAAATATGTAGTTAATTAATTAAAATTAATTAGAAAAGTAGAAAATTAAAAAATGTTTTGAAAGAATAGAAAAATTAAATAAAATAGAAAAAAAAAATAATAATAATAATAATAATTTCTTTATGTAGTTAGTTAGTAAAGGTAATATTGTTAAATTATAGTATTCATTGAAGTATTGATATTAAGACTATTTTTAGAGCCCGACCGATATGGGTTTTTCAGGGCCGATACCGATATTAGGGAGTAAAAAAAAGCCGATATCGATATATCGGCCAATATTCTTTGTGTATATTGTAGTACAGTACCAGTCAAAAAGTTTGGACACTTTCCCATTCGAGGGTCCAAACATTTGACTTGACATCTGACTGGCTGATCTCGCGAACGCACCTGCGGATCTCCACCAAATTCGGGGGATCCCTTCAACTCGAGGAGCCCTCTTGGACGCCACCCTCCGCGCGTCGGTAGCCCCCCGGGATCGCTTGATTGGTCGGCGCCGGACCGCAAATTTAACCACCCGTAACTCCCAAAACCCGGGGGCTATCGACGCGGGGGTGGTCTCATTCGAAAGCGGGCCTCTAGACGTATTCTCGATTTGCGTTCGAGAGGGTTCCTCGAGCTGAAGGGATCCCCCGAATTTGTTGCCGATCTGCCGCGCCGTTACGGAGATATGGCCGTTCAAAGTTTCAGTGGTTTTCCATAAACTTAAGCTTTAAAGCGTTTCATCCAGGTCGCCAGTAGCAAACAATGGAGCGCGCTCTGCTGGACAAACTACGTAATTACGCCATTTCAAGCATTTTATCTGCGTTATATGTTCTGTAAAAAAAATTTCATATCGGCGACATATTCGCCGATACCGATATATCGGCTCATATCGGCTGATAATATCGGCAAAACGATATATCGGTCGGGCTCTAAAATCGTATTCCTCTCGAGTTTGCCATGATTAAAGCCTTTGATGCTGATATGTCATACAATGATAAATAAGCTGTGTTTTAAGCCACAGCTTCATTCAGCTCTTCTCTTCACTCATCAGAGGAGCGAGACACTGGATCGCTGCACGTTCTGCAGATAAATCAGATCGATTATCAGTAGAAGAGCTCAGGAGTCTGGCTTTACAGGAGCAGATGCAGTCGATTGCCGAATACTCGAGAAAACCTCTTTGGGCTTTTTCAGATTTTATTTGAGCCATTCTTGGACCATGCTTTTGCATTTTTGTAGTTCTGGTTGTGAATGATTTCATAACTGTGTGTCTTTAATGCTGATGAAGTTGTTTTCTGTACTGCTGCTCTGGTGTGGTTTTGTTTATTGCTTTTTTTTTATCAGGCAAATGATTTCTGAAATAAGATTGATTGCATTAAAAATATATATTTAGGCTTAAATTTAAGCTTTATTAACTGCAAACAAAATTGCATTAAAAATTTCATATACAAATTTCCTTATAAGAATTGCATTGTAAGAATTGCAAGCTAATAGCATATAAAACTAATAAACGTGCATAAATATGACAAAGTCAGTAGTGCATAAATCAATCAAAATTTGTCAGTCATTCAAAATCATGGCATTGTTTATTATAAATTATTTGCATCTATTGTTTTTTTTTTAAATCATATTTTCAAGATGCATTTATTCAAACGACTTAGAATCAGCATACATCTGTTCATTGTGAAAACAATTAAACTTATTCATTCAAAAAGTATTTTTTGAGCTTGTTTACTTAAAGATGCAAGTGTTTTGATTGTCATTGTAAACATCTGATCATCTTTCATGAAGAGTTTTTGCTCAATTTAGGTAATGTTGTTTACGTGGAGGGGATGATTTGTAATGCTCTGACATAGATCTCTGCTTTAAACAAGAACAAATGTGGGCGAGAAACAAATGCATGCACAGATCAACCGCAGATTTTCCATTCATGAGTCAACTATTGTTTCTGATGATCATAAAACATTCAAGATTGAATTCCACGGTACAGTCGAGCAGCAGATTAAAGGACCATAGGATCGATCTGTTGTGTTTGGAGTGTTTCAGAATATATTGTGTTCGTAAGGATTTGTGATTCATACTAGAGAGATAGTTCACCAAAAATTACCATTCTGTCATCATTTACTCGCCATGCAAACATTTATGACTGACTTTCTTCCCTGAAAAGCAAAAGCTGCATGTTGAACATTTCAAATAATAAAAAATATCATAAAAATATAATAATGTATTTTCTTCTTCTTAATGTTATTCATTAATAATAATAATAATAATAATAATAATAATAATAATAATAATAATAATAATAATAATAATAATAATAATAATAATAATAATAATAATAATAATAATAATAATAATAATAATAATAATAATAATAATAATAATAATATTAATAATAAAAATATGCTGAATATTTCAATAATAAAAAGTAATAATAATAATAGAAGAAAATACATTATTATATTTTTATTATAATATATTTTCTTAATGTTATTAATTAATAATCAAAATAATAATAACAATGCAATTGAAATTATTAATCAATTATTATTACAATTATTTTGATTATTAATTTATTTTCTTATTAT
>NW_015661986.1:45583-48083 GCF_001515625.1 Sinocyclocheilus rhinocerous | reverse complement strand
GTACACTTTAGCATGCTTTTAAAAGAGGACTTAATATGGAAATAACCTAATAAACTTAGCCTAAGTGTGAACTCAATGCAATGTTTTCAGACACCTAACTGCATGTCATTTTCAATTAAATTAATGAAAATGCATTGTAGTTTAAATTTATATCAAATGCAATTAGTGCAACTTAATGGTGCTTTTTTGACCGACTGGAGTACATTTTTATACATACTTTCATAATTACTTTGAAATATGATTATTGTATAAATATGATTATACGTGCATGTCCTTTAAATATATTGTGATAATATATTTGAATATATTTTATGTTAAATATAATTAAATATATTTGTAGTTGCGCATTTGTAATAAAGTTGCAATTTAGTACATTGAAAATATATTTACTGTCGATGTAATATTGAATAACACACTAAAGTTGAAATTATAATCAAGTATTTTACATGTGCTTTAGTATGTTAGTCAACAAATTAAAGCACGACAAATCATGTAAAATGTACTTTACAACTTTTAATCTGACTTTACAAAGTGCACTTAAGTGTGTTAAGAAACGTACTCTAGGTACACTTTTATTTCAGTAGCATTATATTATCTGCAAGTACAGTTTTTAAATATATATATATATATATATATATATATATATTTTTTATATTTGAAGCATAATGCAAGAGCATTTAAATGAAAATACTGGAACTGAATGATTTTTTTATGACGTTTGTTTCTGTTAATTACTTATTGAGATGGAACACTGTAATAAAATACTATAAATAAACGTAAATATAAATAACTAAAGCTTATTGCCAATTAATCACAATGACGGATATAAAAAATAGTCTCTAAAAGCACAATTTACGCATGAATTTGCATCAATCTTTTTTGAGTTCTAATGAAATTGTGTGCAAACAACAAACTACATTAAGTGGCATAAACAAATATTTAGGTTAATTTTTTAAAAGAAATAATAATTTAATTTACACACAACATTGTCAACAGAACTCATCAAAATAATGTTTGCAAAAACAATAAATTTCAGTTTTTTTAACTTCCAGCTTTGCATTTTGTTTTTAGATTCCTTTAATTACTTTTCAGAGGAACTTTATTACGGCACATTGTTGCTCCATGTATTTTTATTTGTGTCGTAACTGAATTGTATAAAGCGTGTCTTGATAAAGACCAGCGCTCCTCTGTTTCCGCTCCGCGAGTCTGAAGTTCAGGGCCTGATGATTAATGATAATAATCACCTCCGCACTGATAGTTAATTAACACCATGTGTTCATTATCTGTCAGGCCTCACATCCTGATACTATTTTGCCATTTTCTGCTGTCCAAGGTACGAAAGGTTTGCGATTCCATTGCTGTCTAGCAGCTGCTTCCCATTTAGTCCCAATTAAATCTCTGAGCTTGTGTTCCTGTCAGAAGGATGAAGCGGTTTTGTTTTCTGTTGCCAACTGGGTCATAATATCCACACACAGACTTCTAAACCTCTCTGGACTTTCTAGATGTTGAGTTTTCTTTAATCAGAACCGTTATGAACAGGGATTGAAATTAACTTTTTCACTCACCAGCCAATTTGGCTACTAAATTTTTTAAGTTACCGGCCATTCATAACTTCCACTAGCCCAAAACAAAACAAAAAAAATTAAACCAACAGCTTGAGGCTGTCTACACTGGGCGTGACAAAGCGACCGTTGCAAATCATTTTGTGTCAGTACTAGGGGTGTGCGATATTGACAAAAAAATAATATCTCAATATTTTCTGGAATTTTATATCGATAAAGATAATTAGACAATATTTTGCTAAGTGTGTTATTGTGCTGATATAAGGACAACCGTGGACAGCTGACTCATAAAGTTTTTAATATATATTTCATATTCTGTGTGGTCAGTTCACAGCAGTGATATAAATTTATCTTTTCCAATAAGTTTAAAATGATTTTTACCTTTTATGGGCATTTTTACCTTTATAAAGCCATTTTTTCTAAAAGTGTGCATAATCTTTTGAGTCAAATTCTTACATTTAATCAGTCAATTATAATAATAATAAATTTAGGCTGTTACTAAGCAAATGAAAGCAATATAAACAAAATTAATCTTTGCAGAAGTTGCATATGAAGTGGCATTTAGATGTATTTACACATGTTAATGCAGCTTAGAGGGACATGGAATGTTTTACCCTGCAGTTACAAATGCATAAATAATGTTTTGATATTTTAAACATGAGATGTTGAATACTGACATTTGGAAATCATTTTAAAAATGAACAGATACTTGAAATGTAAAATTAAAACAATTAAAACCACCAGTAGGTGGCAGCAAATCACTGTTAAGTGAGTCATTGCGATTGAACCGAATCATTTAAACGGTTGATTCATTCAGGAACGAAACACGGTCGTGTTGCTCAGAGACGCAAAACAGCGCTGTGGCTGTGTTTGGAATGATTTTTGTTGGCGAAATAGAGCAAAACCAGCCAATATGGTGTCTAAAACGTAAGTCTCTT
>NW_015661986.1:4429-41000 GCF_001515625.1 Sinocyclocheilus rhinocerous | reverse complement strand
CTGTAGGTGTGTTTTGTTTGGTTTTTGCAATATACTCGATAATGTCATAATGTCTCACGAGTTCAGTATGTGCGCTAAACCTGCGTTAGAAATAAATGAGTGAACATAACTTACGAAAAGTAACCCACCAAATTGGCTAGTGACTTGACAGCGTTACCGATTTTTACCCGCATTTGACGGGTTGGCGGGTGTTAATTTCAAACCCTGGTTATGAACATTCCCACTATTCAAAATCACCATTGATTGATTGTGGTGGAAATTACATGCAAAATATTTTGGAATAAAATAGCTTCTGTCTTTTGAAGGCTAATATCATGTCTTAAATGCACACAAAGTCTGGGACCGGTTCAGAGCGATACAATAAAATAAATGAAAATGTATTACACTTTAAATTTAAATTAAATGCAATTAGTAGAACTTTTGACACACTTAAGTAGGACTTTTTATATGTATTTTCATAATTCTATTTTGCCCTTGAAATATGGTATTTACGGTTAACTAAAATACATTTTAATGTAATTCCTCAGGTGTTTAAATGTACTTGTAATCGCACGTTTGTAATGAAAAATTTGCAAGTTAGTCATTTAAAATATATTTGCATATTTACTGTAGATGTAATATTGAATTTATGCACTACGGATAAAATTACAATCAAATGCTTTAATGCATTAAACAATACAATCAAAAAGCATTTGAATGGTGAAGGTGTGGGAGAAAGTTTCTACTCTGAATATAACAAGAAAAAAAAAAGAAATGTGTTAGATTAATAGTTTAAGAAGCACAGACCTTTCAGTAATCCAGCACTGATTAGTGTGAACTCTTGGCTATATTAAAGCACGTTGTGTAGCTGACGAGCGTTTTGTGTTTTCCGTCAGACGGTCTCTCAGGTCTCTGTCGTTGGCTCTGAGACTCAGACATTCCTCTAGACTCAGACTCATCTACTGCAGAAGCCGAGTGTAAATATTTATCTGTCATTTCAGAGTCTGTCCTCACTGCCAGCATCTCGAAATCCCCCTCATTTAGTCTGTGTGCTTTATGAATGTTTGCCTGTCCGTTTGTAACGGTTCTTCATCACCTGCTCAACAGGGATGGCAGTAAAATGTTTCTAAATCAAACCTGTTTTGATTCCCGGTGAGGACTGTTGGTGTTGGTTATGATGAGAGATTCCATTAATTCCTGAAATGAGGATTTAGGCCCTTTTAGCTTGCACTTCTGAGAGTCCAAGTACCCCAACTCTAGAAATTAATACTGTAGACCAGAGTGAAAAAACCCCTTTAGAATCTCACGAAATGTCTGTCGAACTCATTTATGTTTATGCATTTTACATGTGTGCATTCAGCAGACCCTTTTATCCAATATGACTTACAATAAAGGAGCGTAAGCAGCTCATCACAGCCAACAATATTCATAGTATGCAATGCCATGTTAAGGGCCCTATGATTTCTGTGATGTGCAAAAAATAAATAGTAATAACAAATGAAGTTGTTTTTATGAATTCAGTTGATTAGACATTCTTTTTGATGATTAAAATAAAATTTGTGTTAGTTTTAATTTAAATAATTTACATTTAAATTAAACGCCGTTAAGATGGAATCCAGAAAAAAAATCAAATGCACAACAAAAAAAATAAAATTGAATTTGCGAAAAAATTAAAATGTAATTTTTGTTGAACTTTTAATAAATTGGTGTTAAACTGTATACGCTTCATCATTTAAATTCGGTTACACTTTATTTTAAGGTGACCTTGTTACAGTGTAATTATACATACAAGTACTGAGTAATATTAATGAACTACATGTACTTACAATAGGGTTAGGATTTGGGTTTGGCTTGGGGTTAGTTGCATGTAATTATGCATAATTAATTGTTATTACAATAGTAAGTACATGTTAGCATGTGTAACAAGGACACCTTAAAATAAAGTGTAACCTTAAATTCATTAAACATGTTTTTGAGTACTAAAAATGTTATTTAACCATTAAAACGGAGTACAGAAAATTTTTAATGGAAAAATATTAGAATAGAATAGAATAGAATGCTAGATTACAAAATGTATTGCTTTTGTTATTGTTTTTGTTGTATGACAAATAAAGTAATTAATGATTTCATACTGATTATATTGAATGTTGCATTGCTTTACTTCATAGGACTGTTAGTCAAGACCCATGCATCAGCATTAAGCAGCATGTCGTCTTTTAGGATTGCATTCGAATGCATGATCTCACGTTATCTTTGATTCCCGTTTCCATGTCTTTGCTGCATTATGAGAGAATGCATATATACTGACAGACGTATAAGGGATTGCACAATGCATTTCTCCTCCTGTGTTCCCATTATAACACTGCAAAAGTGATTTTCTTACTCAGAATTTTTGTCTTGTTTTCCAGTAAAAATATCTAAACATTCCTAAACCAAGATACATTTACTGGAGAAGCTAAATAGCTTATGATATTGAGTCTTGTTTTATGAAAAATGTGTTATAAATTGAGTGAGTTGCTGCCTAATACAAGAAAAAATATCTACCAGTGGGTTTAAAAAAATAATCTTGTTTTTCCTTTTAATTGCATTTATTTTTCTGACCTCATTGGCAGATATTTTGTTCTTGTTTTAAGCAAAAACGCACTTAAATTTGATCTTGACTGAATATATTAAGTCATTTTGCTTCTCCAGTAAATGTGTTTTATGGATATTTGTACTGAAAAACAAGACGAAATAGACTGAAAAATCATTGGTAACAATTTACTTAAAGCCTTTATGTATAATGCATTATAAGGCTATCCATAATGCCCGTTATAATGCATTATATATTTTCATAAGTAATTGTAACCAAAGTTGAAATGCATTATAATATTTACAGATTTCATGTTACATCTGAATTTGTTTGTTTATTGTGTTTTAATGCATTTCACTTTCTAAAGGTGTAATAAAGAGTAGATATTATAACTATACAGTTATTCATGAGATCATATGTTGCATTATTATGTGCATTGCAAGGCAGAATTAATGCATATGATGCATTATAAAGACTTCAAGTAAATTGTTATGCAAATAATTTTATGCAGTGAATGTTTTGTGCACCAAAAAGAGTAATAAATTAGTTTTTTATGACCTTTCCTCTTACTGCAGTGTGTTAGTTACAGTATATTAGTACAGAACTCTTTCTGTCTTACATGGGTTTCTAAACATGCCGGTCTCTTATGCCGGTCTCTTGTGCGAGACGCGAGTGCAACGCTGATAGATGTCCCTCTAGAAATTGTGATAAATATGTGTTCTGTGTGGACGGCTTGGTTTCAGTTTCGCCGTAAACAACATCTTCGCCACACTGATGCTCTCGTTTTACGCAATATATGAATGAACAACGTAGCAGCGCCGCATCTAGTGGGTTCAACTGGATAGACTAACAAAAGCATTACAATGCAATCAATGACACTTACATTGTCGTCGCATCTCGTGCGCCACTGATAACTAAGGACGCAACCTGACGGCTGACGCAGACCTAAAATTCGAATGCAACGTTTTTGCATTCGAATGTAGATTTTTTTTTTTATTCGACGAATATTTGAAATTCGATTTTTTTTTTTGACAGCCCTAGTTACAACTTAAGCAATATAAAATATTTTTGTGCCTTTTTCTACAGTTTGATTATTGCCTGAACCTGCTGAACTTCTCCAGGCTCCTCAAAAGGGACATTGTTTCGTCGAAGGGAGCGGCAGCTCTTAAAACTAGGCCAGCCAACACTGAGCATCTGACGACACGAGATGGTTCACGACTCGCCCATCTCAGCCAACACGCAATCTCCCAGAGCTGTAAAACTCCATTACACACAAACACACATCGTCTGACCACTAAAACACACCCTCAGCGCTTCAGCGCATCAAGGGATAGTTCACATGAAAATGAAAATGCAGTCAGCATTCGGGGCCCAGATGTTCAAAAGGTTTAATTTGGAAATTGCATGTTTTGATATCAGGATCAGGTAATTTCGTGCCAGTTTTTCAATGCAACATTGGACTGGATCACAAACTGTTCCAGATTATGAGTGCTCTAAATGGGACTACATATCAAAATGTGGACTACTAGCTATATGAAGAGCAACAGGTAGAGTTAATAAACAATAAAGTAAAACAATACAAACATTCTCTTCCATTTCAATGTCTTTTAAACATTTTAAACATCCACAAAAATCTATATAAATGAACAAATGTACATTAGCGTTCAAAAGTTATTTTTTTATTGTTTTTTAAAAGTCTCTTCTATCACCAAGGATGCATTTAATTGATGATAAGCACTAAAATAGTAAAATTGTGAAATATTATAATTTAAAACAACAGATTTCTATTTGAATGTATTTTAAAATGTTATTTATTTAGAGCATATTAGGAGCAGTTTCTGAAGGATCATGTGACACTGAAGACTGTTTTGAAAATTCAGCTTTGATCACAGAAATAAATTACAGTTTAACAGATATTCACACGGAAAACAGCTGTTTTATATTTTAATAATATTTCACGATTTTTACTGCATTTTTATATAATAAATGCAACCTTGGTGAGCAGAAAAGCATTGCAAATCTTAATTATTGTAAACGTTTGGCCTGTTGTGTTCATGCAATAAGGGATGCAGATGTTAGAAAGGACTTTTGACTGGTTCAGCTCTGTTACATGTCATTGTAGTGATAAATGACAGTTTAAAATTAAATTTAATATTTTTGCTTGATATTGACAGCTGTTTGAGGAATTATGTAGACAACATCTTTTTTTCTTTAGTGAAAGGCCTTATAGATAGCCTTCTACTTTATCACTATAGCAGTTTGATATAAATGTGTATGCTAAATAAATAAATAAATGTGCTGGGATCAGGATAATCCTGATATATTTATGTTTATGGATCAAATTTATTTCGATAGTCCACTTTAGACATTCTATTAACAGTAAGTAACTTTGCAACTACATGTCAACTAGCAGTTAGTAGAGTATTAGTAGACTGTCTGCTTAATATCTTCTAACACTTTCTTTGTCAACTTATTCTACTAACCCTAAACCTACCCTAACAGTCTACTCTGAGAATTAGTTGACATGTAGTTACAAAGTTACTTATAGTTAGTAGAATGTCTAAAGTGGACTATCGAAATAAAGTGTAACCAAAAGTTTTGAACCACACATACTGAAGGTTTGATCCGGGAAAAACAAACAAAACAAGACTGAATTGCATGATCTAATCCAACTTCATAATTCTTTTTGTTTTCTTTTGAACAACCCATTTTTATGATTTGATCCGATCTGAAAGCAGAAATCGAATTAAATGTCTTTTGAACAACTGGGCTGTGATGTTTCGCATGTATGGAAAACAGATCCTCAAACAATAAAGTGGATGGTGATGTGTAATGCTGTAATTTTTGGCCATGTTGTCATTTTTTTAAAAGCTTGATCAGTATAAAATCTCCATCCGGGTTTGTTGTATGGAGCAGAAATCTCAGACGTTCTGCCTAAAACTGGATGATTTGAGTGAATTCAGTAAGTTTAAAGTCTGTAAGCCATGTGTCTAGTATGCTGGTCAATGAGTTTCAGATGCTATTGACTCTTGGGTGCTTTTATCTTTTACAGATCGTACGGTTTATGTGCACCAACATGCTCTCATAAACCCTGTCTTAGGCTTGAGTTTAGGGTTTGGAGGTCAAATAAAATACAAATGCATTGTATAACACATTCTTGATGTGCTATTGACCAGTTTCAATTTACAGTTCTGTGTCTTTGCAATTGTACTTCTTTTTTCATGCACATAAGGACAGACCTTATAATGATATGATTTTGCAATCCATATTTAATCATTTTATTGTTTATTAAAGGAATATTTCACCCAATAATGAAGATTTGCTGAAAATTTATGTCTTCTCCAGATGTTAACTGATGGACTGGAGTGCTGTGGATTACTTGTGGATTATTGTGATGTTTTTATCAGCTGTTTGGGCTCTCATTCTGACGGCACCCATTCACTTGCAGTGAGACACTGATGCAATAATACATTTCTCCCAATCTGATGAAGAAACAAACATCCTGATCTCGGATGACCTGAGAGTGAGCATGTTTTCAGCATGTTTTCATTTTTGGGTGACCTATTCCTTTAACGGATTCTTAAATCACAGCGATTGACCTTTAAACGATCTGTGATCTGCTGTTGTGCTTCTGTGGTTGATCTAACGGCTTGAATAGTTCACTGCTGATTATAAAATCTTCTGCCACTGTTGGACATATGAGCACAGTTTTATGCTCCACAGATGCAGCTGTTTTGGACTCGCTCATTAGCAGGTGTCCGGGATCTCAAGACGATTTACAGTATGAACTCTAAATGGCCTTTGATGACTGATTCGGTCTCGTGATCCAGCATTTTTAATTACACAAACTTGAAGCTGACAGATGATATTGTTATAAGTTGATTTATGTCTGATATGAAGAGCCACTCTTGAATTATTGTTTCATTTTTGCTTAATATGCTGCAGTTGAAGAGCAGATTATCAGTGAATAATGACTTATTTGTGTCTCTCTCATGCAGAGCATCATGTGAGCTGGAATGTAGTGTTTATGAGGCTTTTTGTTCAAGTGTTCCAGTGAAGGATGACAATCATTCCAGTTTGGATCAACACAAGGGTGAGATTTTTGTAGTATCTTTAAGCTTAATTCAATGCATTTCTCCCTTGAGAATGAATGGCATGGTAATTTAAAAAAGTTAATTGACCTGTGAACACTAGGTAACACTAGTTAATGATAATAACTAGGGTTATTATTATCATTAACTAAAGCTAAAACCATTTAAAAAATAATTTCTTCAATAAATAAATAAAATATTGAAAATGTTATTTTATTTCAGCTAGTTGCCGAGGCAACATTTCTCATTTTCGTTTAGTTTTTAAACTTTTTTTTTTACTTGAAATAAAATTTACGTAAATACAATTTTAAAATATTTTTAGTTCAAAACATTATTTTTTAAATAATAATTTAATTATTATTAAAATGTAATTATTACAGTTTCCTTTTAACCTGAAGTACTAAAAGAACTAAAGCTAAAAATAAACAAACTAATAAATAAAAATTTGTTAATGATTTAGTTTTAGTTATTTTAGTCTTCTTTCGGCTTCTCCCGATTAGGGGTCACCACAGTGGACAAAGACAGGTTTATCTCATTAGAAAAGGGCTGATTAATATTAATCAATGCTTTTTGTCTTGTTCATAACCACTGTAGAGATGGCCGTACGTGAACATGTTAATACAGTTATTAAATGTGGAGTGATATCAGTCTGTTTTATGTTAGCAGATACTGTGCTTTCTCTTTCTGTCCCTGACTTTATTTTTCTTGAAGCTGTCAGATGATGAGTTTTTCAGTCATATTTGATTAAGAAACATGAGCGTTTTAATATCACATTACGAATCAATAGGATCCAAGTGTCTCTTTTGAGAAAGAAAAACAACAAACAGCCTCAGTAATGATATTAATATCGTCTGCAGCTCATTAGTTTTTATTAGTTGGAGATCTCTGTGAATTTCCTCTAGTTCTTCTGAGAAGATGTTGGCCATCTGCAGGCTTCAGCTCTTCTGCCAATGAGACGAGACACTGACACGTGCTTCATAAATATCCTTCCATATCAAATATAAAACTACTCAACGTAAACAGATGCAAATGACAGGTTATACAGGATGAAAAATCAGTGAAATGTTGTGGATTTAGGATCAGATGTCAAAGCCTGAATCTGAATGATGTTTTCCTTCAGCAGGTCTGTCCGTTAGCGTTCCCATTCATCTCAATGGAGTTTGTTCAGGACCTCCATAAGGACATGATCAGTCAGAAACGCGCACTCTGAGCATCGTGTCTCTGAGTGTCTCGTTCCCTATTCAGAGAACATGGGTTACACAAGTAACCCGAGACGTTCGCTTTCATAGGTTCACTTTACACTGCGTAGCTATGATGCAATGGGAACGATATACCACACTCTCCTAGCTAAACGCTGCCATATCTGGCCCGATGCAAAATAGGCCAGGCTAAACTCAAACAGCTGGTTCAAGCAGAAAGAATCTGGGAACCAGGAGCCGCATCTAAATGCAAGCTATAAAACCTGATAAACGTGTGAGGAGAGGACCATCCTGCCGCCACACAGATATTCTCCAGGGGAGCTTAAGAGGTAGCAACACTCCTGGTAGAATGAGCTTGAATGCCTTGCGGTGAAGATAGACCGAGCACCTCATATGCAAGCGAGATGCAAGCGTCCCTTACCTAATGAGAAATCCTATGTTTTGATACGGCAAGCCTTCTGCGGCCAGCACCAAAACACACCAACAATTGGGAGGACTTGCGCCATTGGCTAGAGAGATCCATATAGAGCTTCAAAGCTCGAACAGGGCAGAGAAGGTGAAGCCTCTTGTCCTCAACAGAAGCAAGAGGAGGAGGACAGAAGGAGTGAAGCAAGACCACCTGGGAGAGAAATAACGTGGACAAGACCTTGGGGACATAACTGTGTCTGGACCATAGGAATACATTAACAAAGCCCATAGCAGACTCCTTGCATGACTCGCTAACAGAGAGAGCCTGTAAATCCCCTACACGTTTGATAGAAGCCAACACCAACAGGAGCGTCACCTTTAGGGTCAGAATACGTTCAGGAGTTGACTCCAAAGGCTCAAATGGCGACTCCAATAAGCCCCCCAGGACAATAGACAAGTCCCAGCAAGGAACACTGACAGGGCGCACCGGCCTCAAATGCCTAACCCCACACATAAACGAAGAGACCAAACAATGTCTACCTAGGGGGACTTCGTCCGCATCCCTGCGAGCAGCGATAGCTGCAACATAAACTCTGAAGGTGGTAGCAGCTGCTAGCCGCAAACTTCTCCTGCAGAAACTCCAGCACTGAACCAATCGGGCAGCTGACTGGGGTCCATTGGGTCCAAAAACCTTCCACTTGGAATACTAAAAGCCTCCTAGTAGAAGGAGCCCTAGCATTATCAATGGTTTCCTGAACGTCCACAGGAAGACCAGAGGTCACAGCCGATCACCCTTGTTCGGCCACACCCGTAGCCTCCAAATCTCGGGCCAAGGGTGCCAAATCCTGCCTTAGAGTTGAGACAGCAGGTCTTGCCTGATCAGAATCTCCCGTGGGGTGTTCTCTAGAAGGAAGACTAGCCCCGAGAACCACGTCTGGGACGGCTAGAACGGGGCTATCAACAGGAGGCGGAATCCGCACTACCTCACTCTGCACAAGACTGCCAGAATCAACTTGATTGGCGGGAACACCTACAGCCTCCGATCCGGGCATGGGTGAGTGAAAGTATCTATTCCCAGAGGTGCCGGGTGACATGGGGAGAACCAAAGGGGACATTGGGTCGATTCCTGTGACACAAAGAGATCTACCTCCGCCCTGCCGAAAAGATCCCAGATCTGAGCCACCTTCTGGCGGTTTGCCATCCAGTCTCCCAACCTGAGTTTCTGCCTCGATAGGAAGTCCGCTGCGAGGTTCAGAGTCCCGGGGACGTGAACCACTCTCAGCGAAAGAAACCTGTCCTGAGTCCAAAGAAGGAGGTAGCGTGCATGCCTGTCCAGGGTGCGCGACCGTGAGACACTACCGCAGTGTTGTCCGTTCTGATGATCACATGGCAACCCGTCAGAATTGGTAGGAAATGCACCAGGGTCTGCGACATGTGCACCACGAGAGAAACTCTCCTGTCCAGACACCACAAGCTGGTCTGCCCTCGAAGACTGCGCCCCAACCAGTTAGGGAGGCGACTATAGTAATCATTTGGCGAAAACAAACAGCGCTCATCTTGACCCCCTGCTGAAGAAAGATAGGGTCCAGCTATGTCAAAGGGCATGAAAGCAAATGTGTGACACTCTTGGTAGGCGGAGGGCCAGCCACGAGGGACAAACTCCTTTGAACTTTGTCCACCACAGAAATGGCCTCATATGAAGCAGCCCCAAGGGCAGCACAGGAGAGGCTTCTGCCATGAGACCCAGGAGTCTGCGACATTTGTTCACCGAAACATGATGGCCTTAGCTTGAAGTGGGCCAAATACGTTTTGATACCGGAAATCCGAGCAGGAGCTAAACGGGCCTGCATCGAAACAGCATCAAGCTGCACCCCCCAAGAAAATGGTCCGCTGAGAAGGGGTGAGAACACTCTTCTGAGCGTTCGACCTGAGGCCAAGAGATCGAAGGTGGTGAAGAAGAATGTCTCTGTGACGACTCAGCAACTCCCTGGAATGGGCCAATATGAGCCAATCGTCCAGGTAGTTGAGCACACGGATGCCCTGGAGCCTCAATGGGGCCAGAGCAACATCCATGCACTACGTGACCATCCGTGGAGCCAAAGCCAGACCGAAGGGAAGAACCCTGTACTGGTACGCCTTTTCCCCAAAGGCGAACCTGAGGAACTTCTTGTGGTCGGAAGTGGTTCTACTCGGCTTAGTTGGGAGGAGAGGCCGGAGGAGGAGGTAACCCTGCTCCACAGAACCCACTAGGTTGGTGAAATCAGCGGCCACCGCGTTAGTAAGGCGAGCAGAGAAAGGCTGCTTCCAGGATCTGGAGATTCTGTGATGCAGATCAGTGAAAAATGGCAGCTTTCGTTGTGTGGGACAAGAATTAGGACCGCTCAAGAAGCGCTCGTCGAGCTTAGAGGACTGGGGCTCATATGGTTCAATGACTCCTTTTTTTTGAGACGGAGATTCTCACAAAATTTACAGTTAGAAGCGCTGTAAAGAGCCTCGCGCACAAGACAAACCCATACATTTAACACACTTACTGCAGGTCGAGCATGGCGGCTGGCAGCGCCGAAACTCTGTAGCACTTCACCGTGAGAAGAAACGAGTAAAAGTTGTATCTGTGAATGTTATTTCATATAGAAATATTAATAAATACTGTATTAAATGTATTGCTTATTGTTAATGTTAGTTAATGTTAGTTAGTTATTTCAAAAGTGTTACCTTAAAACACTATATAAAAAAATTGTAATCTGAGAATGCAATTCTATAGCTCTTTGTTATGTAATGTAGTTTTTATTATTAGTAGTATAACATTACATGGTTTCTAACATTACGAGAAGTTTTAATTGCAAGATATAAACTTGTAATTTAGAGAAACAGATTCAGAATTGCGAGATATAAACTCAGAATTGCCAAGATAAG
The DNA here is from genome assembly GCF_001515625.1 of Sinocyclocheilus rhinocerous. Classification (NCBI taxonomy): domain Eukaryota; kingdom Metazoa; phylum Chordata; class Actinopteri; order Cypriniformes; family Cyprinidae; genus Sinocyclocheilus; species Sinocyclocheilus rhinocerous. The sequence continues at coordinate 29,838 of NW_015661986.1, read as the reverse complement.
ATAAAAACTCATAATTGTGATTTAAAAAGTTGCAATTGCCTTTTTAATTTTTTTTTATTCCGTGGAAGAAATAAACAAACAAACAAAAAAATTCCAACATATAAACTCTCGATTGCGGGGGGGGAAAGTCAGAAAGAGTTAAAAAGTTACCTTTTTTTTTCTTTTTATTCCGTGGCAGAAAAAAAAACAGAATTCCAACATATAAACTTGAAAATAAAATTGTGGGAAAAAAGTCAGAATTCGGAATTTATATCTCACAATTTTTACTTATCTCTCAGAATTGTGAGAAAGAAGTCCAAATTGTGAGATAAAGTCACAATTAGCTTTATTATTATTATTATTTTTTTAATTCCATGGCAGAAACAAGCATCCATATAAAATGCAGCTCATTCAATCAGAACATAATTTATATATGTGACCCTGGACCAATAAACCAGTCTTAAGTGTCAATTTTTCAAAATTGAGATTTATACATCATCTGAAACCTGATAAATAAGCTTTCCATTGATGTATGGTTTGTTAGGATAGGACAATATTTGGCTGAGATACAACTATTTGAAAATCTAGAATCTGAGGGTGCAAAAAAATGTAAATATTGAGAAAATCATCTTTAAAGTTGTCCAAATGAAGTTCTTAGCAATGCATATTACTAATCAAAAATTAAGTTTTGATACATTTACGGTAGGACATTTACAAACTATCTTCATGGAACATGATCTTTACTTAATATCCTAATGATTTTTGGCATAAAAGAAAAATCTATAATTTTGACCCATACAATGTATTGTTGGCTATTGCTACAAATATACCCCAGCGACTTAAGACTGCTTTTGTGCTCCAGGGTCACATATAATATGTGACGATAAAACATTATATGTCTATAAAATGTGAATTGCTTGAATCTCAATTGCTAAATAAAGTACTTATGAAGAAAATGTCTTATGCAACTCTTCATGTCTCCGTTCCCTCCTTCAGGGAACGAGGGTTACCATACGTAACCGAGACGTTGCGTTGCAAAGGAATTATCTGCTTGGAAAATGAATGCAAATAAAAATAATACAAAAGGTTTGTGTATTAGTTCAGTGCTGCATAGTGATTTAACACACAGCTCTGTTGTTGTTGTTGTGTAAAATAGCCAATAAAAGCAGCAGTCCAAGGTATTTTTAACTCCGTCTTTGAATCAGTGCTGGACCAGGACCACCAAGAACCGTTTACTGAACCGCTGACTAAACAACTACAGCCCTCACATTACACACAGCTGATCAGATGTGGTGCAGAATCAAGCTTTTCATGCATTAGTACAGTACATACTTTAATTTTGACCTTCCATTTGAAAATTGGCACAAATGCTTTTGGTGTTTGAAACAAATAGTGACAAATAGTTAATTCTTTGGCATAATTATTTATAGTAAAGAATGGTCTCGGATTGCAGATGGTCGGGAGACAGACTTAAAATAGACTGTGGTGTAACAGACTTTAAAATCATGACAATGTTGCTAACTCGAATCAAGTTATTGGCTATGCATATTGATGTTTTAAATGAATTTGTTAGATTTTATGCATGAAAACGAAATTTGTTTCCATTTGCGTGTTATGATCCAGTACAGTTGCCTTAAACTCAAATTCCTCAAAATGAATAATAAATGTATTGCTCATTTTAAATGTTTTTTTTTTTTAATGCATTAACTAGCATTAATCAATTTGACCTTATTTCTAAAGTGTTACCTTCAAATTCATTTAAAAAATCTGATTGTGTTGGATTTTATGCATGAAAGCGAAATTGTTTCCATTTGAGTGTTATGATACAATGCAACTGCCTTACAACAAACTCCAAAATTCCTCAAAATAAAAACATGTTTGTCTGTGCAATCTGTGTCTGTATTGTTTAACTGATCATTTTTCAGTAGCAGCAGCAGTAGACGGGTGTTTTTACACAGTGGCATCAAACAGAGCAGCTGAACGAAGCGTTTTCAGAGGAGGGCCGCTGATCTGAGGGGGTTTTCTCAGTTTAGCTCCTCCTTACTCAAGCTTGGCTTTCACAATCACTTTTTCTCCAGCTCTACTCTGAGTTCCTGTGCAGACAGTGAAGCACCTAACGGGATCCTCGTGGAGTTTATTCATCATATGAGCCTTTGAAAAAAAAACCTGTTTTGCTCTGCTTTTATAGTCAGTTTTTTTTTTTTTACTTGCTGCTATTTAGTTCTGTTGCATTTATGAAGTATGAAAACCTGGTGATCATTTAAAAAAGGATGCTGTGCAATTCTGGTGTATTCTATGTGAAGCTGATCTAAGTGAGAAATGAAGGCTCGAAAGGCAAGTCATTCACAAGAACATCAAGGTGAGTTTAATTTCATTTCATTCCGTTTCATTTTCTAAGAATCCATGGCTCAGTGGTTTGAAGTGAAAACATAACATTAAAATTTTTATTTTCTTGGTTCTGTTGTACTGCATATACAATATAATAATCATATATAATCATATTTTTTAAATATGCATTTATGATTACATTTTATTTATATATGTTTATTCATAAATACAATTAATTTAATTTATTACCCTTTTTAACCAATTGCAATGTATGCTGAAAAAAAAGTGTAACCTGAAAATGGTAACATCTAAATTAATTAACGGTAGTTGTATTCAAGTCAAAAATATAATTTAAGATTGCTGAATCAACCTAAATGCATTAATTTATACAAACAAACAAACAAATTAAGGGTTAAGTCAGGTAAAACAGCTCTGTAACGTAAGTGTATATATATATATATACAGTGGGTACGGAAAGTATTCAGACCCCCTTAAAAAGAAAGGAAGGGATGTGACAGATGAGCGAGAAATGATTTTAGCAAATGGCTGCAATATAACAAAGAGTGAAAAATTTAAGGGGGTCTGAATACTTTCCGTACCCACTGTATATATATATATATATATATATATATTATACATAAAATTTACGCTACTCTTGCTTACTCTGAACTCATTATATATCGAAATTATTATGCATTTCTTCATGCATTCGGCCTTTAATCACTGATGTGGATGGTTGGCCTCTTTTATTTGGCTTCATGTTGGCTTAATTTAATTCCTAATGAAATTTTGAAATGAGTTTTAAGATATTCTTAAGGAATGCAAAAGGAATTCTAACATAATTTGGAACTAATCCTGAAGATCTTGAGTCAAACAAGATCCTGCTGAATGAACTGTGCGGAAAAAAAGTAAAATAAACATAATATAGTTCAGTTTATCCAATAGGATAGTGATTGATTCCATAGATGTTCCAAATTATGATAGAAAGTGTATTAAAATGTATTTGAGTGTGATTGCAGTGTGCTTGCATGGGTTCGATTCCCAGTGAATGCATGAACGGATCAGTTTTTAACCTTAAATGCAATGCAAGTCACTTCAGATAAACGCGTCTGCCAAATGCATGCGTGTAAATGTTTTTGTGAACACCTGTTGGCTGTGTGTGAGGTGTAATTCTGTGTTTCAGCGCTAGAGGGACGTGAAGGCTTCAGAAGTGCGTGATCTCACGGGCATCATGGGCTCTTCGTGCTTCGGGCTGATGCTGATTCTGATGCTGATGGTCAGTTTTCGGGGCTCCGGCGGAGTTTGTCCGCGGCTGTGCGCCTGCTCTGTTCCCGCTGAAGTGCACTGCACCTTCCGTGCGCTCGGGGCCGTTCCCGCAGGCATCTCCAAACAAGTCCAGCGCATCAACTTTGGGTAAGTCACTGCTGATTATCTAATGCACGGCAGAAACTGGAGGTTTATGATAGGATCATGTATCTGAAATATTAGAGTTTGCACACTTGTGAATATTTCTTACAGTGAGTTTGTCAGTCAAGTCACATTTATTTAAATTGCGCTTTATACAATACGGATTGTTTCAAAGCAGCTGCACAGTAATTTAACAGAAAAATTGATGTTATGAAACTAATTATAGCAGCTCCACAGAAGACAATATTCAACTCAATTCAGTTCAATAACTCTCGATGTTGTGAAGATTAGTGTCATTATCAAGCTCAATTCAGATTCTCAATTCAAATCTGATTATTAAGTATGCATTGTCTTTATACCTTTTTATACATTTAAAAGCCCATTTCTTTACAGATTCTGACATTAATGTCTTGATTTCAGAAACTATGCTCACTATTATTGACTAGGAAAAAAGATACAGTTAATGTAGCGCTCATTGACACACTATATGGGGTAAGTTGTCACAATTTGACTGCCTAGTATAGTCTTACAGCAAAATTTAAAATAAAGCAATTATTAGATTTACTGAAGAAATTAAGGGTAGTGCTGTTCAAGCAAGATCTCGGGCCTTTAATAAGTCTTACAAACCTGGCTTTAAAAAAAAAAATCATTATTTAGACAGTTGTCAACTACCATCTAACCACTGTTAGAGAGAAAATAAGCATTTGTACCATGTGACTTTGCTTAAAATCTTATAGTTGCTGAGATATAATAGACCTAGAGACAACTTCTCCATGTGACAACTAGCCCCGGCCTTCCATAGTATATACATGTACATGAAAATTAAGCATTTATATTTATAATATATTTATACTTATTACTCAATATGGCGTCGCGTATGGCTGCCTCGGTGTGGAGCTCTCTAGTTTGCTGAAAAAAAAACAACTAAAACCAGCCTTAGCTGGTTGGCTGGTCTTAGCTGGTTTTAGCTGGTCTCACAGCCTGACCAACTAAAAAAGTGGCCAAAACCCCTCTAAAACCAGCCTGCTGACCAGCTATGACCAGGCTGGACAACCAGTTTTAGCTGTTTTTTTCAGCAGGGGTTGTATAGTTTTTGTTAGTTTTTCCTGGATTTTGTTTCTCAAACACAGATGTTATTCCTATATCTTTATTTTTTTATTATCTGCTGTCTCTGTGTACTGGAAGCTTCCGTCACCAAACCAAATTCCTTGTATGTGCAAACTTGGCAATAAAGCTCTTTCTGACTTCTGACTTACGCATTTAGTATACGTTTTATTCAGAGTGACTTACAAAAGAGGAGCGAAAACAATTTGTCAAAGAGCCAACACTATTTGTAATATACAATGGTGATTTTTTTTTAACACTTTTTACACTTCAGCATAAAGAAATAAACCCAAGTTTATGTTGAAAACAGTATTGGTAACAATTTGCTCTCTAACAGGTTTAACACTATAAATCACATCACAGACGTCTCCTTTGCTGGCCTTCGAAAACTAGAGCTGCTCATGATGCACGGCAACAACGTGCAGAAAATACCAGATGCTGCTTTTCAGGATCTTGTTTCTTTACAGGTAAAATCACAGTCGTCTGGTGAAGCACGCTAGTCCTTCATGTAGATCTAATCAATGAGCTCTAGCTTAAGTAAAAGTGACTTAGATAGGTAAATATAAGAAGACTGCAGCTGGAGGATACACTGATGTAATATTAAACAGAATCTGTTGGCTTGGTTTTGTCATAATGACTCACTGTGTGTCCTGCAGGTTTTAAAAATGAGCTACAACAAACTGAGAGTCATTACCGGTCACACCTTCTCTGGTTTGACGGCCCTGATTAGACTCCATCTGGACCACAACCGCATCAAGTTCATCCACCCGGACGCGTTCAGTGGGCTGACCTCACTGCGTCTGCTCCATCTAGAGGCCAACAATCTGCAAAAGCTCCATCCTGCTACTTTCAGCACGTTCTCGCTGCTGCGGCGTTTCCCCGTCTCCACCCTGAAGCATCTGTACCTCTCTGAAAACCTCCTCAGCTCGCTGCCCAGAAACATGCTGGAGAACATGCCGCAGCTGGAGAACCTCTTCTTATACGCAAACCCGTGGAGCTGTGACTGCCGGATGAGCTGGTTACAGGACTGGAGCGTGCGAAATTCAGGTGCTTCAAAATGATCATCGCACTATTATCCGATCAGTATAAACTAGATTTGAAGCAGTTTGTGCAGCAGAATAGTGTTGAAATTTGAGGTCAGTTCAGTTTGTGGTCTTTGGTTCTGTGCAAATAAAATGCAGCTGATCATATTCAGTATGTAAACTGATCACAATTCAATTTTAATAAAGAAGAAAATCTTCTGAACTTCTATTATCATAAAAGACATATTTTTATGTGTGCATAAAAAACAGTAATATTGTGAAATATTATTGCAATTTAAAATAACACTTTTCTATATTAATATACTTTTAAACTGTAATTTATTTCTGTGATCAAAGCTGTATTTTCAGCATCATTACGCCAGTCTTCAGTGTCACATGATCTTCAGAAATCATTCTAATATGCTGAATTATTATCAGTGTTAAAAACCATTTTTGCGGTTCCAAAAAAAATATTTTTTTGGAACCTGTCATTCATTTTTCAGGATTCTTTGATGAATAAAAATAATTTAAAATACAGCATTTATTCAAAATAGAAATATTTTGTAATAATATTCACTGCTGTTCAAAATTTTTGGGGTTAGTATTTTTTTTTTCGTTCTTTTTTTAAAGAAATTAATACTTTTATTCAGCAAAGATATGTTAAATTGATAAAAAGTGATAGTAAATACTTTTACTATATATATATATTGTAACAAAATAAATTATATTTTGAATAAATGCTGTTCTTTTCAACTTTTTATTAAACAGAATCCTGATAAAAAGTATCACAGGTTTCAACATTGATAATAAATCAGCATATTATTATGATTTCTGAAGGATCATGTGACACTGAAGACTGGAGTAATGATGCTGAAAATACAGCTTTGATCACAGGAATAAATTATATTTTAAAATATATTAAAATAGAAAACTGTTATTTTAAATTGTAATAATATTTAACAATTTTACTGTTTTTACTGTATTTTTGATTAAATAAATGCAGCCTTGATGAGCAGAAGAGACTTCTTTGAAAAACATTACTGATCCCAAACTTTTGAATAGTAGTGTATAATAAACACGTATGTTTAGTATTTATATTTTTTTTAGAAAATTATTTTAGGTGAAAAATGTATCTGCTTTTGTTTGTCTTTTTTTCTTTCTTTCTTTCTTTAAAAATTTTGAAAAGATCAAAACTAGAGATTTTTGAATATTTAGAACACTGAGTGAAGAACAAATTCTGTCTTCTAAAGTCTGGATTTGTTTCATTTCCTAGGGGTGATGAAATGCAAAAAGGACAGATCGTTTTCTAGTGGTCAGCTCTGTCCACTGTGTGCATCTCCTAAACACCTTAAAGGACAAGAAATCTCAGATCTCAAAGAGTTTGTCTGCTCTGGACCAGCTATCAGCTCTCCAGGAAAGAATGTCTCACACGAGGACAACATGAGTGAACTCCTGCCCATCGACAGGATCAAACCACCTTTTGGAAACCTCTCCCTTGGTTTATCCGACGAGCATGGGACTAAAGTGGACTTGATCTGCCAAATACTTGAACCAAGAGAATCCACTAAAATCAGCTGGAATTATACAAAATCTCTGGAGATCGCTGCTAACGTGACTCTCTTCTTTGACCTGGAGTGTCCTGTGGACAGAGATAACTATGAAAGCTTTTGGAGGCTTCTTGCGTACTACAGTGAAGTGCCTGTGCATCTACGAAGGGAAATCATGCTAAGCAGAGAGCCGGAGCTGAGCTACAGATACAGACAGGACATTGAAAAAGATGCTTACTTTTATACTGGTGTCCGAGCCAATGTTTTAGCCCATCCATCATGGCTCATGCAGTCTTTCATGAACATCAAGTTAAACAGGCCTTATTCCTCCTCCAAGAGTGTGAGACTCATTCTTAACACTCATTTGACTACCACTACAGACAAGGAGCCCATCAGATCTTGGGTCATGATTGAGCATGTCAATAAAACCCAGATGAGCTTCAGTTCTGTTGTGGGTGGTACGGTTGAAATGGACTGTCGTGTGCAAAGCTCTGGAAACGCAGCCGTTCGTTGGATGGCGCCCGACGGGTCGCAGATTAAAGCTGCGTTCAGCTCGACCGACAGAGTGACCGTTTCTAGCAGTGGCAAACTTCATATTAAATCTGTCGAGCACAGAGACTCTGGAGTTTATTATTGCATTGCTGAGGTTGCAGGAGATATCGATGCTCTGCCTTTCCGTTTATGCGTTATAGAGTCCTCAACCCCGCTTCCAGGTGAAGAATTTGGAAACGCTTTAATAAAGTTTGTTGGCGAGTCTGCATCTTTGCCCTGTCTTACTACGGCAACTCCAGACGCTGTGGTGAATTGGATATTTCCAGATGGCAGTGTACTGAATGCCAAAGCAAATACATCCAGGGCTTTAGTCTTTTCCAACGGGACTTTGTTCATTCCGTATAGTCAGCTTAACAATAATGGATATCACAAATGTGTCGCCATGAACCAGCATGGTGTGGATGTACTGGCTACTAAACTAACTGTTATGAGGCGGAAAGGAATCCAACCTCTTCGACAGTGTCCCATCAGACCGCAGTCTGCCGCGGGAGTGTCCACTAAGGTAAAAGCCTATTTGGAGAATGCGGAAGAAGCTTCTGGAGATGAAACTCAAGAAAGAATAGTACCAAACAGAAGCTTTATTAATCGAAGGAGGCATCCAAATGCAAGAACGCAATTACGTTCTTTTGGCAACATCCACCGTAGGCGGCCCAATAGAAAGGGCATGCATGGACAACAAAACAGAACTGGCTTAACAAACCAAAGATCTGTTAATACCAGGAACAAAATAGATCCTCAGAAATGGGCTGTTCTTTTGGCCAAAATCCGTGAGAAAACCTCTCCAAAGAACTCATCAATTAACATTGTCCAGCATGGCACAGCAGAGAAAAGTCTACAGATGATTAATGTAGGTCATCCAGGGTCGATTGACAACATTGAGAGTTCTTCTGGTGACTCCAGTCCACAGGAAGAATCAAACACTTTCAGCACTCCACACCAAACGGATGTTTACCACACGCGTGCAATTACACCTCATATTGAGGCGCAAAATAATAACATGTACCTAACGGCTCCTCCAGAATTACAAACTAGCTCAGAGGAGGTGCCTTACATCTCAAATCCCACATCTGGACCCCATTATGTTATGACAGAGGTGAACGTTGTAGAAAGAGGGCATGTGAGCACCATAAGTGCTGAAAATAACCAAGTATATTCCCGATCTGTCATCAAACCGGAGTTTGAGAAAGAAAATGAGCTTAATTTCCCCGGAAAGACCGGCGTCCAGTCACAGATTGGGGGTTTTGGTTCTGGAAACCCTGACAGCACTGCGTTTGCAACCACATCAACCGGCAGCATTAGCCCACCAAGTTCAGCGCGGTCGAGAGCAAAAGATCACTGGAGCTCCAGGCGCAGATTTGAAAGTAGACGACGAATAAAATTAAGACGGCCATTCTCAAAGCTTCCAACAAGAAGACCATGGTCAACATCTACAGGTGTAGGAGTTCATGGTCAAACTGTAACTTTGAAAGCTGATCCCACAAACCCAGCTAAAGATGCAATCATCCATCCAGCTACTACAACTACTGCTCACGTTTACTCCAGAACCACATCTGGAGGCAGATTGATCCATTCAACTTCTACAACCACTGCTCTCATGTATTCCTCAAATCCAGCTGAAAGCATGTCAGTCCAATCAACTATCCCAGCAACCGCTCACATTTACTCCACAACCTTAGCTGGAAGCACATCTGAATATCTGACGACTACTGCCATTTATCCTACTGTGCCGAGGGAATTACCAAATGCCGTCAATGAGGAAGATACCATCTCCCTCCCTGATGGCTCAGAAATCCCCAAAGTGAAGGCAAACAATTTCCTACAAGTTCAAGAGATGACAAACTCCAGAAGCCCCTCCACGTCTCACCCCACGAGCACAACATCAGGGCTTGAAAATGAAGACATCCCTTCTTTTGAGAAGGAAGAGGACGGAAGCATTGCATCTGCAGAGGAGATGGATGAGTACTTGGTTCCCACGAGTGTAGATCCAACATCTCGACCTGGCGTCGAAACCGACCCACTGACAGCTGCTCGGCAGGAGTTCACAGGCTCACATTCAACAGCCTTTCCAAAGGCCAACAAAAAGATTCATCCAACGGAGATCAGCTTTACTTTGGACACAGATGGGCTGGAAGTCTTCCACTTACCTGAATCACACTTTAGCAATGTTCAAAGAGAGAACGATACGTTGGAAGTAAGTTCTAGAGTGCAATCTGTAGTCACCTCCATGCCACGACCCCAAGACTACCCACTTTCACAACCAAATGAAAGCTTTAAAGAATCCAGTCGCAACCAATTATCTTTTCCCTCAACACCAGAGACACTTAACCAATCCATAATATCTTTAGGGACACAAACCAAGTCTTTACCCACAAGTTCACCACCTCAAACCAATGAGATTTACTTCCTACAACCAAACTCTGTTTCTAAGCAAGACCAAAGGGAAAGGATAGTCCAGGAACTTGATGAACCTTTGATTGTTCCTTCAACATCACTGAATACTTTGCCTACAATTACATTTCCAGTAACTACAGCCGTAATTCCCATTACGACCCAACTCATTGGAACAACAACACCATCTACTACACCGTCGACAGCTGCTACCACTACTACTACACCTGCTCTAAAGTTAACACCCAGTTATCCCTTACCAGACAATAGAATCCCATTTTACTCAAGGAATCCTGGAACGAACTACATTGATTCCAGGCACAGGGGAAGATTTCCCAGCACTAACCACAGGTATCCGCACTATCACAGTAGAAATCCCTCTGGTAATATTAGACCTAATATTATCAGAACACCTTCCGCCACCACCTCACCTGTGGAATTAAACTCTCTCAACAACGTCAGATCAACTACAACACCTAAGATATTGACTGCTCAATCTGCCACCTCGAGTCGCACAACTGCGTCAAGCACCACGCAGCCAAACAACCAAAGTCAGATCGATGAACCAGTCAACGGACAATCGAGTGCAGTTCTGCTGTCCCAAGGACCACAAACTCTTCCTGCCTTCCAAATGAGACCCAGGATCACTGCTGCCAAACTCCACACAGTCACTGTGAATGCTGGGACAGATGTGCAGTTACCATGTGATTCTGTGGGGGAGCCGAAACCCCTCCTGACCTGGACCAAAGTCTCCACAGGTAACTCACATATGACATGATGACATGACAAGAAGTTACAGTTACAACACATTCAGGAATTGGAGTATAATTTCAATGCATAAGCCGAATGTAATCTTGATATAGTTTACAATAGAAGAGAAATTTGTTTTTTCTTCTCTCTCTGTCTCTCTCTCTCTCTCTTACATACATATATTAATTTGACACTTTTGTTTTTATATGTTCATATATCTTATATTCTCTCTCTGTCTGTACTACTTTACTACTTGGCATACACCATTTACACATATCAAAAATATAATATTAAAATTTAAAGATATTATATGTTATTATATTAAATATATTTTATACTAGGCAGATATTATGAAAACCTAACAATGTTATTGTTGTTTTTGTACAACCTCTGTGCCTACAAATGTATAACATATTTCTAAACTCTGTTTATTTTTTTATTAATTTGACACATTTGTTCTCTTATTTGTTTTCAATCATTCTGTGTGTGTATATGTGTGTGTGTGTATATATATATATATATATATATATATATATATGCATCTTATTGTAATTATATATATATATATATACACACACACACACACACACTACCAGTCAAAAGTTTTTGAACAGTAAGATTTTTTATGTTTTTTAAAATAATTATCTTCTGCTCACCAAGCCTACATTTATTTGATCCAAAATACAGCAAAAGCAGTAATATTGTGAAATATTTTTACTATTTAAAATATGTTTTCTATGTGAATATCTGTTAAAATGTAATTGATTGCTGTGATCAAAGCTGTATTTTCAGCATCATTACTCCAGTCTTCAGTGTCACATGATATTCAAATATTTCTAATATGCTGATTTACTGCTCAAGAAACGTTTCTGATTATTATTATTATCAATATTAAAAAATGTTGAGTACATTTTTTTTCAGGATTCTTTGAATAGAAAGATCCAATGATCAGCATTTATCTGAAATATAAAGCTTTTGCAACATTATACACTATACCATTCAAAAGCTTGGAGTCAGTATCATTATTAATTTTTTTTGGGGGGGGGGAGAAATGATAGAATTTTTTTATTTTTTTTTAATTTAGCAAGGATGCTTTAAATTGATCAAAAGTGATGATAAAGACATTTATAATATTACAAAAAAGATTTATATTTCAGATAAATGCTGTGCTTCTGAACTTTCTATTCATCAAAGAAACCTGAAAAAATTATACTTAGCTGTTTTCAACATAATAATAATAATAATATATATATTTTTTTAGCAGCAAATCAGCATATTATACTGATTTCTGAAGATCATGTGACACTGAAGACTGGAGTAATGATGCTGGAAATTCAGCTTTGATCACAGAAATAAATTACACTTTAACAGATATTCACATAGAAAACAGATATTTTAAATAGTAAAAATATTTCACAATATTACTGATTTTGCTGTATTTTGGATCAAATAAATGCAGGCTTGGTGAGCAGAAGAGAATTCAATACAAATTATAAAATTACAATAAAATATATTATGTAAAACTAACAATATTACTGGTGTTTTTGTACCGCTATGCCTACAAATTTATAGCACATATTATATTACTAAATTATATATATAAGATATGTCAAATTGAATATATATATATTTCTTGTTTTCAATCTCTTGAAAAATTCTTCTCTCTTTGTATATACGTGTCTGATTCACTACAAGCAGCTTTTCATTGGTTTAAATTAATTAATCTCTTTCCCAATATTTTATTTTCCGCAGGAGCCATCATGTCAGCCAATACCAGAGTCCAGCGGTTTGAGGTCCAGTCCAACGGCACTTTTGTCATCCACAACATCCAGCTTCAGGACCGTGGGCAGTATCTGTGCAGCGCTCGCAATCTACACGGCATTGATAAGATGATGGTGACCCTTGTGGTGTTGGCCCACGCGCCCAAGATGATGCTTCCACGTCATAAAGACATGACGGTGTATCTCGGAAACAGTGCACTCTTGGAATGCCAAGCACAAGGCCTCCCCATCCCAAACATCAGCTGGGTGCTTCCGGATCGATCGGTGGTGCGAGCCGTTAGTAACAGAGAACAGAAGGTCGTGCTCTTCACCAATGGAACGCTTCAAGTCAAAAACACCAATTACCTGGACAAAGGCATCTACAAATGCATAGCGAGCAACGCCGCTGGAGCCGACATGCTTTCCGTGAGGCTTCAAATCGCAGCCTTGCCTCCCACAATCCAAGAGCAGCTCTGGGAGAACCACACCATCTCTGATGGCCAATCAGCGTTCATGCACTGCACCGCTAAAGGCGCGCCCGGTCCGGCCGTCCGATGGGTCACGTTCACCGGCACGCAGCTTCGCCCCTCACAGTTCGTCAATGGCAATTTGTTCGTTTTCCCCAACGGGACGCTGTTTATTCGTAAACCTACAGAGAAGGATGCTGGGAATTATCAATGCGTGGCTGTGAATTCGGTGGGAGTTGCTAAAAGGACTGTGAATCTGCAGGTGCAGAGGCACTCCACTACCGCCAGAATCATGTCCACTTCTGCACACAGTACTGATGTCCGCTACGGAGGCCAGTTGAGTCTCAACTGTTCGGCCACTGGAAGCCCCAATCCCAGGATCATCTGGAGGACGCCGTCTAAAAAACTGGTTGATGCATATTACAGGTAATGGTTAATTGAAGGGGTTGTTTAATAAGGAATCAAGTTTTTGTTGATTAGCATGTCAGCAATGTCTATTGAGTGTTTAGAAACGTGGATCTAAATTCACTTTTCAGTCACAATCAAATGCAGAGTTTGATGAAAATGGTGAAAAAACGCCACACTTATGGATTTTACTGTGTCTGTCCTTCTGAAGTTCTTTTAATTATCTCCATATACACTAGAGCATGATTAACCAAATAGCGAAACAACATGAAGTGTAATTAATTACAGAGGACAGGCAAATCAGAATAAAATAAATGGATACAGAGGGAAGACAAAAAGGACATTAATCAAATGCAAGGAAAGAAACATAGTTCTGAATCAACTATTTTTGCATCATAAGCAATAGTTGATTGTAGAAACCATTGACACCAGTGGTCTGTATGATCTGCTTTGGCTTAACGATGTTTAAGGAAACGTTTTGGCACACTTGCATTTTTTGCTACGCTTAGAGAAAACGTCATATTGTGCTACTAAAACATCAGTTATTTTATATATGTGCAACTTTAGAGATGTACAGATAGGCATAGTTGACGTGTAAATGTGGGCAGTCATTTGCTTATATTTGGGGTTTCTGACACTAGAAATAAAGGATTTCAGAATGAGTCATTTTTGTTTAGTTTCACTGGAATGATGTTTTGAGTTCTTAAAGTCATCTATCGTGATATGAACCAGAGCTCGTTGTCTGTCAAACACAAGTTACTCCAAATTTAGTTTTATAATTTGTAGGAAAGAATGGATCTTAACTCTTTCACCACTAGACTTTTTAAGAGAAAGTTGCCAGTCACCGTCAGCATTTTTTATCATTTCCACAAAAATTTCATGGCTCCCTGAGTATTTTATTGTATGAATATCTGAGCATGCAATATATCAAACGAAAGAACAGAGCCTCTGCTTTAAAAAAGAAAAATCTAGCTTCATACATTCTTTTTTTTTTTATCAACACTTGAACTTTTGATCAAAAAGCTGAGAAATGCATGTTTTTGTTATGTCCAGATCAGATTCAGAACAATGAACAAAACATAGATGGAATAGATCTCTTCCATTAACACCCCCAAAGCTTCACAGTCCTAAACCACTTCATGTGTCTTCATTTCATTTGGTAATGCTAGGCAGTTTTGATTTATATGCTGTTCAATTGCATTATTTTACATATGCATCTGCTTACATATGCGATCACTTGTTTCAGCTGCTTCACCTTGTTTTGATCCAGAGATTCAGTACTCTTTCAGAAGATGTGTAATAGCGCCTCCTACTACATAACAGTGAAAACACACAAAGACAGAAAATTCTGTCAATGGCAGGGAAAGAGTTTTAAGTTCTCTTCCAGCTTTTAATAGCTCAAGTATGGTTTTTGCCATTACAGTAGCCAAAAAAAAAAAAACCTGGCATGGCATTAAACAAGCAAACATGAAATGAGCCCTTTAACAAATGATTTCAGAATGAGCCATTTTTACATTTTCCTTTCAATAATTGCTACTTTTTCTACTGGAAGTAAGTTTTGAGTTCTGAAAGTTATTTTTTATTGCACTTTAATCACAAAAGATCAAGGAAAATTTGATTCCTCACATGAGTCCTTTAATAAATGATACATTTACTGTCATCACGGCTATCAGAATGTAACCTGTCTCTCTTTATCGCTCGTTTCAGCTTTGATCGCAGAATGAAAGTGCTCGGCAACGGCACGCTCACCATCACGTCAGTGACCGAGAAGGATGAGGGCGACTATCTCTGTGTGGCCAGAAACAAAATGGGCGATGACTACGTTCTCCTTAAAGTCAACGTGATAATGAAAGCGGCTAAAATCGACCACAAGTCACTGAGCGATCACGAGGTGTCGTACGGAGGAGAGCTGAAAGTGGACTGCGTCGCTTCAGGTCTTCCCAACCCAGAAATCACGTGGAGTCTTCCGGACGGTACCATGGTAAACGGCATCCCACAATCTGACCACAGCTGGGTCCGCACCAAGAGATACGTGATGTTCGATAATGGTACGCTGTATTTAAACGAAGTCGGAATGAAGGAGGAAGGCGACTACACGTGCTACGCCGAGAATCGGATTGGGAAAGATGAAATGAAGGTTCATATCAAGGTGGTGGCGGATGCACCGATCATCCGAAACAACGTTTACAGTGTCGTCAAAGTTCCTTTTGGGGAAACAGCCGTCCTCAATTGCAGCGCCAAAGGAGAACCGACTCCCACCATCACATGGACGTCTCCGGCTCATCGCGCCATAGTGCCATTATCCAACAAGTACCAGATCGCCAACGATGCCACTTTGCACATTCAAAAAATCCAAAGGTTTGATTCCGGAAATTATACTTGCTCGGCCAGGAACATTGCGGGAACTGACAAGAAAGTCGTCCATGTTGAAGTCCTTTTGTCAACGCCGGTCATCAATGGATTCGAGAGTTCAGAGATCGTCCGTAAAACTGTCGTGAAGGATCAGCGTGTGCTTTTAGACTGCAGAGCAAATGGAAACCCTGTTCCAAGAATCATGTGGGTGTTTCCCAACAACATCGTGCTTCCTGCGCCGTACTACGGCTCGAGGATTACAGTCCATCGCAACGGCACGCTGGACATTCACGCGGTGCGGGTAAGCGATTCCGTCGCGCTTCTTTGCATCGCACGCAATGAAGGAGGAGAAGCCAAACTCCAGGTTCAACTTGAGGTGACCGAAGGTGTTGAAAAGCCACGATTGAGAAGTTCGCCTACGGAGTCCGTCCAACTCACCAATGGGATATTAAGTCTAAACTGTTCCATAGAAGGAAAACCAACGCCGGAGATCACTTGGATTCTCCCCAATGGGACGACTCTTCTTAGGGGAACCAGTGTTTTCCGTTTCCATCATCGACTTGATGGGACGTTGGTCATTAAAGACCCATCGATTTCAGAGGTTGGACGGTATCGCTGCATTGGGCGCAACAGCGCCGGATACGTCGAGCGAACCGTGACGTTGGAATCCAACAGAAAACCAGAAATCACTAACAAGTACAGCTCGCTCGTCAGCATCGTAAACGGCGAGAATCTGCATCTCAACTGTTTGTCCGGTGGTCACCCGTTGCCCAGACTTACCTGGACTCTACCAAACGGAGTCGTCCTAACCAGGCCGCAGACAACCGGACGCTATTCGGTCCTAAACAACGGTACTCTAACTGTCCAGAGGACGTCTGTGTACGACAGGGGGATGTACCTCTGCCAAACTACTAATGAACATGGATCGTCCAGCCTGATGGTTTCGGTGATAGTAATTGCGTATCCGCCGCGTATAACCAAAGGGCCAGCGCCGGTGACTTACGCTAGTCCGGGAGTGGCGGTTCAGTTAAACTGCGTTCCTCTCGCTACGCCTAAAGCCGAGGTGGTTTGGGAAATGCCTGACGGTCTTCAGCTGAAGGCCGGCGTCCAGCCGCGTCTTTATGGAAACAAGTATCTCCATCCACAAGGTTCACTGGTCATTCAGAACCCTTCCAGCAGAGACAATGGTGTCTATAAGTGCACCGCCAAAAATGTGGTCGGTAGCGACAGCAGATCAACTTACGTGTATGTGTTTTGATGCAAACTCACTTTACGGACAAGCCCGAAGAACTGCGTTAGACTGTCCATACAAAAATATGAACACTTTCTACTGACTCTTGTAAATATGAAAGCGTGATATTTTAATCCACTTCAAATGAAGCTACTCTGGAGACTCGTTAATGGATATTCATTAATGCTCTTGGGAAGTAAACCGATAATCAGGCCCACATGGAATTTGCACCAATAAAACTGTCTGCAAAATTCACTAAACTCTACACATGCTTGTTTGTTTATTTAATATTTTGGCTATTTTGATTGTGCTTTTAGTCGTCGAGAAGCATCAGCTCCATTTAACACATTTTACCATGATTAAATTAATTGGTAATGCTTAACAATAAGGTTCAGTTTGCTAACTACATTAGTGAGCATCAGCTGAGATTAATGTATGATTTTGAATTATTGGTAACACTTTACAATAAGGTGTCATTTGTTAACATTTGTTAATGTATTAACTAACATGAACTTACAATGAATAATGCATTTGGCACAGTATTTATTAATCTTTGTTAATGTTAGTTATACAGTTATTCATTGTTCGTTCACAGTGCATTAACTAATGTTAACAAATACAACTTTTGATTTTAATAATGTATTCGTAAAACTTGAAATTAACATTAACTAAGGTCAATAAATGTATAGTATTGTTCATGCTTAGTTCATGTAAACTAACACAGCTAATTACTGTTAACTAAACCTTATTTTAAAGTGTTACCGAATTATTTGAAGTTGAAGTTAATTTCATAACTTACTAATACTTTATTAAAATCATAATTTGTATCTGTTAATATTATCTAATGGACCTGAACTAACATGAACTTGCAGTGCATAGTTGTATTAACTAACGTTAACAAAGATGAATAAATACTGAAACAAATGCATTGCTCGTTGATAGTTAATGCATTAACTAACATTAACTAATGGGACTTTTTTGTAAAGTGTTACCTATTCATAGGAGATCCTGCAGATTTATGCCTCCACATTACATTTACATTTTACATGCATTCATTTAACAGATGCTTTTGTCTAAAATGATTGACATTTTCTCTTTAATTTCAAACAATAAGTATGTTAATAATAGACAAGTCAACATCCTGACTGCAATGGTCCCTCATTGAATTGTTCTTTAATATTAGCTTCTTTAACAGCCACTCATGCACATCTTTTGAATGAAATAGGAGTTTGGTTAAATCACTGCACTGCATATGTGATCATAATTTCTGCTGCAAGTGAGAGCATGAATACAGATGTCTATACAGCTTCTTTTGCATGAGTGACAGATAAATTGTGACATCAGTGCTCACAGTTTTTGTAACATTAGCATGCTGCTAAGCTAATACGCTCAATATGCAACATAATATTGGGTACAGTTTTACATATTCTTATGGAATTTGCTGGTGCTTTTCGGTATTGAAAGTATTTTTTTAGTCGTTCCCTCAGCTTTGATTTCAGTAGTCTTTGCGTCTGAGCACACAATGTTTTTTATCAGGTTTTGAGACACAGCTACTAACAACTATGCTTGTCTAACAAGAAAATATAGTGAAGATGTTTTGTTATATTAAATCAGGGATTCCTTCCAGTGCACATTATTAAGCTTTTTTTTTTTTCTTTTGCCACATTAACAATGATGTTGCACTTCTGAGGTTGAGAAACTGTGGTTAAATAAAGTCAGTGTGACTCGTATTCACCTCAACACTGTGCCAAGAGCTGATTTAAAAAAAAAAAAGTGAAAAAAGCATGTAATTATGTATTAAATTAAAAAAATGTAATACATGAATTAATATGGTTCACACAGAAAAACGAATCTGTATTTGGATCTGTTTATGCCTTCGCTGTTTATCATCTTTCATTTACTTTAATAAATTATTTGTCTAAAAAATAATCCATATCATAATTGAATTTTATTATTTATAGACCGCTTAATTTTTAACAAATACTGTTTTCATACTTCTTTAGTAACTTGTAAACATATGGTGCTTTATTTTTTACAAACATTTTCTTGTACTGTAAAGCAAATTTGTGCATGTTTTTAGCTAAAGAGCTAAATTTATATGATTGTTGTCAGATTTTATTGCTAATTTGATATGACAACACGTACTATACTAGTACATCTAATACTTCAGATGTAGTAGTATATATAAAGCCCATTGCACACTCTACTATGCAGTATTTTTTCTCACCTCAATGTTGTTTTTTTTCCTTTTTTTTTTTTAAATGTTAAACACTATAGTGTGGTGGTCACGATTGACAGCACTAATTAGGATTTTTACGTCATTCTTCTCATGTGACGTTTTTATTAATATGATTTTGAAATGATATTACACAGTCCTAAAAGGAATAGTTCAGCCAAAAATGAATGTGCTGAAAATCACCCTCAGGCCATTTTTCTACAAACCTGATGAAGAAACAAACTCATCCTAATCTCTGATGACCTGAGGGTGAACACATTTACTGCAAATTTTCATTTTTGGGTGAACTATTCCTTTAATATTAATGTGCAGCTGGTGTCATGAATATAAAAGAAAAGAAAAAGCCAAAGTGTCTGAAGTTCATCATGTCTGGACCAAAGATTTGAGGCAAGATTGTGATGAATCATTGCAAAGGCAATTAAGTGGTCAACAACTGTCAGCAAAATCAGATCAGTCAGATATGCATGATAAGAGAATATGATGTAATTTCTTCAAGTAAGAGAAATACTGAGCTTTGTTCGTGCAGCTGCATTATTTGGTCACTTTATGTATTGTTATTCGCTTTGGCTCTTGTTTCGCAGCTCCAGGCAAACTGGTGGGAATGTGACATAAGAAAAGGTGGCTTTATCAGTGGCTTTGTCTCTGCTATAGGTGTGACATCCCTGACCCAAATCGAGATGTTTTGAGTGGGACGCCGCCTTTAGAGGGAATTTGCAGAGTTTGACTCGTTTCTGCTAATGCCTGAAGTGCCGGTGAGATTTGAGATTACCTAGCAACCGCATAGTAACACCTTAGCACCTTAGTTTATCTATATTTATTATCAATAAATCCTATTTCTTTCAATCTCATACATTTTAACTAACTGAATATTGCTTGTTCCACAGCTATAGCCATATTTTAACCATATTCATACTTTTATCCGAATAAATGTAATTGTTTTCACAATGAACAGATTAATGCTTATTGAATAGATGCATTTTGAAAATAGCATCATTTAAATAAAACAAATAAATGCATAATAATATGCATAGTTAATATGCATAGATACATACTTAATAAACTCAAAGTCAACACATGATTTTCAGATTTTCTTACATTTATGTATGAATGACAAATATGCATCACATTAAGTTTATTATTTGTTTGTTAAAACTGCATAATCTAAATGCATGGAAATGTTATATGCAATTCAAATGCATAAATCCTAAATTTAAGCATAAATATTTTTTGAGTATAGGTAATAAAACAGAAAGCCACGTAAGTGGCTTGTCCATAAATCATCACTGATACTCATATATAGACAATAAACATTAACTAAATAGAACAAAACACCCTAATGTACATTACTAAAAACAAAAATAAGAAACAAATCTATTTATGTGAAATAAATCATACTTTTGACAGTAGTTTAAAGTAAAATTACATATAATGTGATGTTAAACCATTTGCAGTGTTTTACTGTATAAGTTAACCAGTTAACTAATGAAGCCCGTTTGCACTGAATTAAAAAACAATGCTAATTGCAACTTTTTATCTCATAATTCTGACTTTTTTCTCTGATTGAGTTTTTTCTCTGAAGTACGTGATAGAAACTCACAATTGCAAGAAAACGTCAGAATTGCTATTGAATTATGAATTATGAGATAAAATGTTGCAATTTATTTTTTTTTATTCAGTGGCTGCACCATTTTTACAGTTTTCTGTAAAAGTATTACAAGCATGTTGACAGGACCTGCTGAATTACCTTGAATTTCATTCATTTCGAGTTATTTCCAGACGTCTTCGTAATTAAGGACAAACTAAGGGAGGATGAGAAGGTAATAACTGGCAGAAGCTTGATTTTTACAGTCAGCCGCTCCGCAGGGACTCGACTCCTCCTCGCTTATGACCTATTTCTACTTTTCCATTCCCAGAGTGCATTTCTCTTAATATTTAATGATTTATAAACAGCCGCTCGAGCACATGACGATGACTACAGCCGTCATGGTTTATTATAATCTGTTGTAACTGGTTTATACGGTTTTCTCAGTTCCATATGCAGAGCAATAAAACATACATTTACTAAAAACGGTTGCACTATTTTATATTTCTCATTATATGAGAAAGAAATGAGCTCACACCTCTCACAGGTTCATGTCTAAACCAGCCTGAAGAGTTCTGATAGTTTGAGAATCATGGATTTATGGATAATAAGGGGAAAAAGAGAGAGTTCGAGTGGAAAAGCAGCTGTTTCTGAGTCACACGTCTCAAATTTATGTCTCGTTCCTCCCTAAAGTTTGCTACACATCTCTGAAGTGTCATTTAGTCTTGTTAATTTGCTGGACGTCAGATGGTTTTCCACCTTCGTCAGAACAGCTGCTTGAGCTTCAGTCTCCTTCACTGGACCTGAAGGCTTCTCACTGGCTTTATTGTAATACAGAGCTACATTATTTAGAGTCAAATGATAAGTAATGCTAAATAATAATAATAATGTAACAGTGAATCTTTATTCTTCAAGTCGACACCTTTTAGGGAGGAAAAAAACACTAAATACGTATGCAAACAGACATGCATTTACACTGCAAAAAAAAAAAGTGATTTTCTTACTCTTGCATTTTTATTGTTTTCCAGCAAAAATATTTCAACATTCTTAACTTAAGATACTTGAGAAGCAAAATGGCATATGATAATTAGTCTCATTTTCTGATAAATGTATCAAAATAAAACTGATTTTATGCTTGAATATTGGTAACACATATAATGCATTATAAAAATATTTTAATGCATTAATTATAATGCATTGTATGATGTCATGAATAATTGCAATCGCAGTAATAATGCATTGTTTCACCTTTAAAAATATAATGCATTAAAACACACGACAAACAACCCATTTCAGATGTAACAAGAAATCTGCAAATATTATAATGCATTTTAACTTTGGTTATGATTTTTTAAATTAAAAGATATAATGCAATGCAACATACATAATGGACACCTTTAATAATGCATTATAGATCGAGGCTTCAAGTAAAGTGTTACTTATTGTTATTATATTATATATATATTTTTTCATTTTTATAGCATAAACTCACTTCATTTTGATTCATTTTCTAAAAAAAAAGACTCAAGAGTTATTTTGTTTTTCAAGTAAATGCATCTTGATTTAAGAAGCCTTTATATATAATGTGTACAGCATATATGCATATATAATACTGTATATAATGCATTAGAAAAAAATATGCATTTATTATGCACCTTATAATGCATTGTATTATCTCATGAATAATTCTAAGCAGTTATAATAAAAAAGTATAATATATTAAAACACATGATAAGCAACCAATTAGAGATGTAACAAGGAATCTGTGAATATTATAATGCATTTTTGGTTACAATTATGTATGAAAAGATATGCATTGCAACGTACATTGCATCTGTACATTATATCTGCCTTTTTTTTTTTTCTTCATTTTTATAGCATAAATTAACTTAATTATGATCAGTCTTCTTATAAAGCAAAACTTGTCATTTTGCTTCTCAAGTAAATGTATCTTGATTTAAGGAAGATATTTGTATATGATGCAGATAAACTAAAATCTAAATAAAAATTCAGTTGAATCTGTCTGCTGGTATGTTTGTGCACTTTAAAGATGAATTAATTAATAATGAGTTTATTTGGCTTCAAATCATCATTGTTCAAGCAACAGTCCTAATAATTATTCCATAATTATAATCTTGCAGCGCTTCAATATGATTCTCCGTCTTGAAACGATATTACCGCGAGTAAATGATGACAGAATATTTAATAATAGAAGCAGTAATGGAAAATATAGTTTGTCCCACCAAATATCTGCTGAAATGAGGGCTGTATGTCATATTAACTTTATATGCTTAGTTAAGGATGCTTGTTTTCATTAACGACTGGTCTGGTGTGTCTTTAAGATGCTTGATTAGTTGAGTTTTGTTGAACAGGTGAGTCTCTCCGAGGCTTTAGAGATGGAGCATAGACTGATCTTCATGAACAGCTTTTAGAAATCATTGCATCTGCCCGTAACCGTCCCGATCAAGCGTCCGCGTGTCTGTTTAAGCTCAATGATCAAATACTTCCTCGAATTGACGTTCAAACAGACTGTATGGGTTTATAGTGTACAGATGTTGCTCAGACGCACTTCAAAGATCTCCTGCTCAGCAGTAAAATGAAAGCTTGAGTCATTCAGGAAAAAAATGCATGAAGTAAATTGAGCGTTGATATAAATTCCCTTATGATGATCTGGGGATTCAGAGTTTTTCAGGCAGATCAAGCCTTTGGGACGGGGTTTATAGGCCTGATTGTTAATGTTTTTTCAGATCACGTGTGAAGAAAATCACACCCTGAGACAGAGAGAAGAAACTGGAATGATGTGCTGATCAGTTCCCATCTGTGTGTGTGTGTTTTATAGGTTTGATTTATGCGGCTGAATAATGCCA
This sequence comes from Sinocyclocheilus rhinocerous, assembly GCF_001515625.1. Lineage (NCBI taxonomy): Eukaryota > Metazoa > Chordata > Actinopteri > Cypriniformes > Cyprinidae > Sinocyclocheilus > Sinocyclocheilus rhinocerous. Next base: position 5,861 of record NW_015661986.1, on the reverse strand, counting down.
CTTAAACGCCCACAGTTTTATCCGCTATTGTTTAACAAAAGAGCCACAAATCTTCATTGTGAAACGTGCAGCATTTGTCGCAGACTGAACTTTATAGTCTGTGTTCCCACGGATGAGAAACAGCCAAACAGATCAGCTTTGAGCAGCTTTTTGGACTAACTAACCAAAAATAGCGGTGTGACCAACTTAACTACATTTAAAAAATGTGTCTACTTGATTTTCTTGCTCGGTGTTTTTGTCTTGTTTTCCAGCACACATATCTAAACATCCTTAAATGAAAATATATTAACTGGAGAAGGAATATGACTTCATATCTTCAGACTTGTGAAGTGAGTTTTTGCTTTAAACGAGAACAAATATCTGCCAATGGGGTCAGAAAAATAATCTCGTTTTCCCTTTGAATTAATTTGATTTTTCTGACCACATCGGCAGATTATTATTATTTTTTAGCTCGCTTTTTTTAAGGAAAAAAAGGGGGGAAAAATAACTGACAAAAACAATCATGCTTTATAACATCTAATCTCTCTTATCTGATTAATCTGAGTAAATTTTGCTCAAGTAGTTCATAAATATCAAATAATAAAAAGAGTTTTTGCATCTTTAAATGCCATTACAGATTTTAAAAGTAAAAAATTTTTGTTAATGCTGCTATTATAATGTATTATAAATTATTTAATATTATACATTTTATTTTATAATTTATTTATAATTATATGTAAATCATCTATGTATAATTATAAAATATTAAAATAATTATTAAATATTACAATTACTTTTTATTTAATATTATAATTGTATATTTAATTTGGGATTTCACTCTAATTTATTTATTTATTTATTTTGTGCCAAATAATATGGCTCTACAGTAGTACTTTTTGTTAGTAGATAATAGTGCAAGCTGCTTTTTCAGAAGAGCAGCCTGACCGCAGTTTGTCAAGCTACTAGTTATTTAAAGTAGTTAAGCAGTTTCAAAGTAGCTTCAGCACTAGTTTTGACAGAGAGACTGAGAACTAAACAGGTGAAGCAACAAGACCACACCGAGAGCTTTATGATCCGACAAACACATCAGCTGTGTGTGTGTATCACCTGTGTGTGTGTCTGTGTCTGTGTGTGTCTGTTTGTTTGTGACAAATGAGGACATAAATTTGTATAATGACATGGGTATGACAGGTATTACGAGGAGAAGGTGACTTATGAGGACATTACCCCGTGTCCCCATTTTTCAAAACACTTATAAATCATAAAGAGTGAGTTTTTTTGAGAAAGTAAAAATGCATAAAGTTTCCAGTAAGGGGTAGGTGTAGGGTTGGTGTAGGGCAATAGCACATACAGTTTGTACAGTATAAAAACCATTACACCTATGGAGAGTCCCCACAATTCACAAAAACAAACCTGTGTGTGTGTGTGTGTGTCTGTGTGTCTGTGTCTCTGT
>NW_015661986.1:2696-2790 GCF_001515625.1 Sinocyclocheilus rhinocerous | reverse complement strand
TGAGTTTTTTAAGATGCAGAAAGTGCAGAAAGTTTCCTGTAAGGGGTAGGTTTAGGGGTAGGGTTGGTGTAGGGCAATAGAATATACAGTATAA
>NW_015661986.1:2368-2658 GCF_001515625.1 Sinocyclocheilus rhinocerous | reverse complement strand
GAGTGTGAGTGTGAGTGTGTGTGTGTGTGTGTGTGTCTGTGTGTGAGTGAGAGAGAGTGTGAGAATGTGTGTGCGTGTGTGTGTGTAAGAGTGAGTGTGTGTGTGTGTGTGTGTGTTTGTGACATATGAGTACACAAATTTGTATAATGAAATGGGTATGAAAGGTATTACAAGGAGAAGGTGATTTAGGAGTGTCCCCATTATTCAAAACACTTATAAATCATGCAGAGTGAGTTTTTTAAGAAAATAAAAATGCAGAAAGTTTCCTGTAAGGGGTAGGTTTAGGGGTA
>NW_015661986.1:0-2337 GCF_001515625.1 Sinocyclocheilus rhinocerous | reverse complement strand
TGTGTGTGTGTGTGTGTGTGTGTGTGTGTGTGTGTGTGTGTCTGTGTGTGTCTGTTGTGTCTGTGTGTGTGTCTGTGTTTCTGTGTGTGTCTGACTTTGTGTGAGTGAGTGTGTGTGTCATTATTCATTATAGTGTGATTATTCAGCTCCAGTCAGTTAATTGTTGATTCAGTTCAGTTCAGTAACTTTAACATTTATCAGTTATGAAAGGAATTCAGTTTCATCTGTTAAGCAGCTCTACAGAAGACAAATGTATCATTATTCAGGTTAATTCAGTTCAAGTTTTGCTCTCATCCAATAGTGTCAGTGCATTTAAATATGATGATCATATTACAATATAAACGATTACTTACTTTCATGTCACAACTCTACTATTTACTGTTTCCTTTTTTTGTGGTTTCAGACTTTAGTTGACCCTGTCTGAAGGTCCTTTAAAGATCATGAAGAGACGAGATGAGCCGACTCGTGTTAAACCACTGCATATGGACTCAAATCGCAGCAGAACTGCAGCATCTGGACGGAGGGAGGGTGATTTATTCTGTGTGGGATGAAAGGGAGATGCATCCTGAAGGCAGTGAGGTAACGCTGTACTCAAATCTCATAATAAAGCATGTTTGTGACATAGATTTATATATCATGAAACTATAGTGTAAATGTGCAGTAACTTTTTCTTTTAGATCAAACTATATATTTGTAAACAGAAAGTGTAAATGAAATTTTTAATTTGAGAAAAGATACAGGACTTGTGTGATCATCCACTTTATTTTCAGCTCTAATGGTTTATGTAAATACTACTGAAGTTCCCAGTGAACGAACTGGACAATATTTACTGTATATCTTATGTATGATATTATAGCCCACAACAGGGTTATTATAGTTAATAATAACTAAACTAAACTTTAAAAAAGCGAAACTTTACATTACTTGAAGTAAAATAATGTTAACTGAAATAAAAAAATTTTTAAAAACTTAAACTTAATTTATTTCATCTAGTTGCCAAAGCAACATCTCTTTTTTGTTTAGTTTTTCTTGACGTACTAAAATAAAACTAAATAAACTAAAACTAATTAATACAAATTCATAAAACTATATAGACATATATAACTGCATTGCAAAAACAAACTAATAAAAGTGACAAAAAATACACAAAAATTAGTAAAACTTTAACTAAATTTAAAGTGAAAACAGATAATATTTAATTAAAATCTAATTCAAAATGTAACAATTTTATTTTAATTCAATGTAAATAAAAAAGACAAAATACACAAATTACTAAAACTGTAAATTTAAAGTGAAAACAGAAAATATTAAAATCTAATTCAAAATAAAAGATTAAAATCTAATTCAATCTAAATAAAAATACACAAAAACTTAAATTAAATAATTTAACTAAATTAATGTGAAAACAGAACATTTTGAATTAAAATCTAATTCCAAATAAAAAGATTGAAATATAATTCAATCTAAATAAAAATGACAAAAATACAGTTACTAAAACTTTAAATTTAAAATGAAAAGAGAAAATATTAAATTAAAACCTAATTCAAAATTTTAAGTTTGAAGAAATGACAAAAATACTAAAACTTTCGATTTAAAGTAAAAACAGAACATATTAAATTAAAATCCAATTCAAAATATAAAACGATTAAAATCTAATTAAATAGAAATAAAAATGATAAACTTAAAGCAGAGTTATTATATTTAGCTGAAATGATAATTGATAACTTATATTATTTCAGCTATTTTTCAAGGTAACGTTCTCATTTTCATTTAGTTTATATTGATGTACTAAAGAACTAAATCTAAAACTGAAATAAGAATGTATAAGAGCTACAGACATATAAAAAAAAAAATTATAATAAAAATTACTAAAACTTTAGCTAAAATTAAAATGAAAACAGAAAAAAAAAAAAATTCTTAAAATGAACTAAGCAAAATAAACTAAAACTATTAAATAAAAAACTATATAGGCATATTTAAAAAAAATAAAATAACAACAAAAATTAATAAAAATGACAACAAATAAAAACATTACTAAAACTAACTAAAATTAAGTTGACAACAGAAAATATAAGATCTAATTAAATGATTATTAACAGTAACTCAAGGATACTAAAACAGCACTGGCTGTAACCGCCTGCAGAGTTAAATCAAACAGAAGAGGCTTAACTGGACAAACGTGCTCTGGTTTTATCTCTGAGGTCTGTGTGCCGGTCACTCGTCTCAGGTTTCTGTCAAACACAGAGAGGGTTCGACACACGTGCTTTTCATTTTCACAGAAAAACACCAGCGCGCGTTCAGGAGTATAAAATACACCAGCGTGATTAAAACGTCACT
>NW_015661985.1:21456-41693 GCF_001515625.1 Sinocyclocheilus rhinocerous | reverse complement strand
AATTAAATCTAGCGTATGATTAAAAAGATGAGTGGGCCCGGTGATGTTTTGCTTGACTCCAAAAAAGTAACTCCGATATTTCCTTCTAATTTCAAAAGTAATGCGTTACTTTACTATTTACTTTAAAAAAGTAATCTGATTTTGTAACTCGCGTTACTTGTAATGCGTTACCCCCAACACTGGTGATGTCATCATCCAACTCAGTTCAGTTCTCTTTAAATGGTATCTGTGCAATCAATTCAACAATATTTCCAGAAATAAACAAAACTCCATCAGTGACAGAAATTGAGGAAAAAACGTGGGAGAAACCAGGCTCAGTCAGGAGGCCAGTTCTCCTCTGGCCAGACAAAACCAGCATGGCGTGGTTTAAATTCAGGCTGCAACAAAGTCAGTTTGTGCAGAGGACTTATCTGATTCCCGTGGTCTTGTGCCGATGGCCGTCTAGTTGACAATGTCTTCGGAGGGGATCTGTCTCTTGGACTCATCTAGTTGACATGGTCTCCGCTGACATTCAGGGCTGTTGAGGTAGTCTCTATGTGCTGATCCACCATCTGGACTGGATACAGACTGGATCTGGGCGTCAACGGTGACCTCGGAATAAGAATGATTAGTTATAGTTTAGATTAGTTTTGTTTTTGATGGTAACGCGCCACCAAATACTCAAAAAACGGAAGAGAGGGGCAGGGTGAGCAGTAGCTCCTTATCATTTAAAGAGAGATACACCGAAACGGCTCGCTGTGAACAGAGCCATTTTTGACCAGGTAAAAAGGTGTTCTTTGACACAACCATTGAGGAATTTTAACCAAAGCATTGCAGGCATTTTATGAAGACCCTAAAAGATCATAGCAGCTTGTGGGAAATGGGCAGCCAATGTCCCCTTCAAAGGGCTTGTTTTATTTTCTTACTCACCAATATCCGGCTGTGCGGCTTCTCAACATGGGTGTATACAGTATTACACAAGCAAAGGAACTGTGCTGTGTAAAACATGATTATCTGCTGGTTTACTGTCTGTGTCCTAGTTATAGAGTTGTTACAAATTCTGCTCTGAGACTGGCTGAAGATCCAATCGCAGTCTTTATTAAAGGTAATCCAAAGAGTAGTCAAGGGCAGGCAAAGGTCCAAACATACAGAAAACAAGATAATCCAATCAAGGGTAAAAGTCAAACAACAAGGAAGAGAAACAAAACACAGTGTCCAGGACAGGAATACAGGAGCTCAGACATGCAGTAATAACATACTAGCAAGACTACACCAAGAATGCATGGGAAGACACCACTTTAATAAGTTACAGCAAACAAGGTAACAATACACAGGTGTGCTGAATGAAGCCATAATGAGCCCAGGCCAAGGATCATGGGGAATGTAGTCCTTAATAAATGACAAAAGTCAAGAGGGAAGTGCTCTCTGGAGGAACTCGTGTGCACTCCAGATGGTGATCGTGACAAGAGTATGTGACACGTCTGTACTAATCATCATTCTTTTCTGGTCTGATGAGGTAAAGCTACCATTCTGCGGGCATTAACTAACCTATCCTTGGATTTTCTGCACCATATAATTTCTAATCTTCAGAATTCTGGATGGGATAGACTTCAATTATAATCAGTAAGATCATCTTACCAAGATGCAGGGCATCATATGATGGAGCCTAGAGAACGTAGTTAGAATGTCCCTAAAATTCAAGATATGGGGCAAGAATGCCCCAGTTTGAGTTTTTTGTCTCATATTTGCATGATATAGTTAAGCAATATCACACGAGCAATAAGTGCAATATCACAAAAGTGCAAATGTGATACTGATCTTATAGCCTACAACAGTTCAATAAATAAGTAGTTAATATTGTGTTATTTTAGACACAATGTTGTCTGTTTTGCTAAATTTTGCAAACGAAAATATAAAGACAAAGCAGAACTGTTCGTCTCCGAGCAACACAGTGGCATTTCATTTCTTAATCCACGTTTTGAATGAATTGGGTGAACCATTATGCTCGTTGGATTTGAAGCGGCGCTGTACAGATCGATCGGTGTATGACATCAAAGTACCGCGAGAGCGATTCAAAAGCATGCAGAGTCGTCTGCTCTCTATAGCTCTCGCGGTACTTTGATGTCACATACCGATCGGTCTGATGGTGATGATCCGCTTCAAGTCTAACAAGCCTAATGATTAAATGGACCATTCATAAAGAGAACCATTTACTTCACTAACGAATGAATCAGCCATTTGAACAAATCAAATAAATTAATAAATGACTCGATGACTTAATCATTAAGACATTTACCACCACCTACTGGCAGTTTTAGTTTCTTATTTATAGTATCATTTCATTAAAGAAATAATTTCATATTTCCATAGTAATAATAATAATAATAAAAAATAGGGCTGCCCCCTAATAGTCGACTAATCATTAGTCGACCAGAAGAGGCTTGGTCGACCAAAATTTTATTAGTTGCTTAGTCGCAGGAAGAAAAAAAACACATGCGAAGTCATGCAGTCCGTGACGGACAAATCGCTAACAGCTGGTCTATGGTAATACAGTACATCGGGCAGCAGGACATCTAAATGCTCTCCTATCATTCATCGACCTCAAATATGGCTTATCATCTGAAATATGTAAGTAGCAGCAACTTTACATGGCCGCTCAATCTAATGTTAACCTAAAAAATGTGCGCTATTGAAGTGTCTGTGTGGAGTGTGTAAACTGAACAGTAGCGCTCACTGCGGTACAGATGGAGGCACCAGTGCGCTCACTTGCTCTTAAAATACTCCCTCATTTTTGGTCATACAGATAAGAGTAATACATCTTTCAAATCTGTCAAGACTCTACGTTTATTTGTGTGCACTCACAATAACAACAAAGCACGCTTTTGTAAAATAATGAAAGCAAACAGGGTGTGCTTTCTGCCGTCTCGGTCTCTGTTAACTTGAGCGCGAAACTCCGTGTATATCTTTGCTTTACAGACATTAAAAATATATCTATAGAGAGTGAAATGTCTACTTTCAAATGAACCAATTCAAATGGAAAACAAATATTCTCAGATTATGTAATCTGTATGAAACATTCAGGCGCATCCACTTGCGGAGATGACGAGTCAGTGTCGCCGACTTAATCTCTTAAGCCGAAAACTAAAACTAAGAAAGCACTAGTTTATCAAATTATTAAAATATTAATGCAGTCTCCTTACTGTTTTTCCCTGACACATTCATAATCATTACGTCTGCTGGTGCGCTGTGGCAAGCTTTACGTGTGTGCTTGAGTGCTTATTAGGCAATGTAGGCAATTAAAGGCTCATTATAATGATTTAACTGGGTTATTAATAAACGTGCGATTAGTCAACTAATGCTTAAAATGAACAACTACTAGTCAACCAGAAAAATCCTTAGTTGAGGGCAGTCCTAATAAAAAATATTAAAGGTATAGTTCACCCACCCAAAAATGCTAATTTTGTCGTTATTTACTCACCCTCATGGTCCAAACGAGTATATGTAATAAATTTTATGTTAAATCAAACAAAATATCTCATGCTGAAGCTACTTTTTGTAATGTCTGTTTGATGCTTTACACAACAATGACTTTAAATGATCTTTTGGGAGTAATTTCTCTGCCAAATTTGATGTGTGATTAATTTGCGATTAATTAGAAATTAATCGCCACATCATGTAATTAATTAGATTAAAAATTTGAATCGCTTACCAGCCCTAATTTAAATAGATTCAGATTTTATTAATAAAAGGATTAAAAAATAGTTTTTAAAGTTATTGGAAGATTCTTGGCACATAGAAACTAATTGCAGTGTGTATTATAATTCAGTATGATAATTATGTTGAACGAAATGAAACGGAAATACAGTACAATCATAGAGTACATTACAATAATATATTGAAACTCTTCTGGCAGTATATGTATGTATTAAACGGTTAAATAACAGTACCGCTGCAATACAGAAGACAGGATTGACAATGTTGTATTATGTAAAGCTGGAGACCCATCATTTTACTGCTCATTTACAAGATTTTTTTCACTGTTTCCAGAGCCAAAATCAGCATAAGGATGCTTTGCATGGCCTTCATGCGTGTCTTGAACAATATGGTGTGTCCAGGTGCAGTGACAAGAGTTAAGCTGACTAAGTGTAGCATTTTTATGTTAAATAACAAAAAGCAGACAGATGCATTTTATTTTTTCATTTTATTTAAAACAGGTTTGTGCAGCATGGAGGAATTGAACAGAACACAGAGTCTCAAGACACAAACTTTGAACTTCATTGTTCATCTGGAGTTAAATGTGTCCTTTACAGCGAGATGCGTCCCAACCATCAGACACCCATGTGTCTTTTATTTCCACCTGATTTATTTTAATAAATTACTATTGAAATTTTTTTTATTATTATTATTTCTAGGTTACCTTTGATGAATTTTGATGATTTCATAATTTTTATGTAAAGTACTTTGAATTACCATTGTGAATAAAATTAGCTATGAAAGAAAAGTTTCTGGCCTAATGTGTACATAAACCATCAACTAAAACAGAGAAAAAATGTGTCCTATATGAATAACCCTTTATAGCAGCTTTTGATCTGTGAGGACAGTGTTTGTCCTGTTCCATCCGTATGTGGGATAAGCAGGCGATAAAAGAGAGGTGGCACTGTGATGACACAATGTAATGGAAATATAGAATGGGTTATTTTTGCAGGTTAGTATACATTTTTCTGGGAGGAGGAACTTTTGAGTTCTGAAATGTACAGATTTAGTACAATATAACACTATCTCAAGGAGCAAGAAAACCTTGAATCTTTATGTTATGACCACTTTAAAGAAATATTATACAAATAATTAAACAATAAATAATAAACATTTTTCCACAACCCTTGAATATCATATCTTAAAATGATCATGAACACAGTACATCCAGTATTCAAGTTTCCCTCAGTCAGCTCATATCTCAAAGACAGATATTTTTCTGTGGAGCTAGGCAAGTTTTCCTCATCATCTGCCCCAATTATTAGTGGAGTACCTCAGGGCTCTATTTTGGGACCGCTTCTTTTTAATTTATATATGCGCCCTCTGGGGGATATTATCAGGAAGCACAATGTTTCATTTCATTTATATGCTGATGATACGCAGTTGTACCTCCCATTAAAAGCTGGTGATTCCATACAGCCATTGCTGGAATGTATCTCAGATATTTGACCGATGAGCTTTGTAAAAATCGACGCGTTTCAAAAAGGCGGGGCATAGAGGAGAAACAATAATGTACAGTATGTAAAAAATAATGTTTTTTTAACTTTAAACCACATAAACACATTTCATTACACCAAATACACAAAATAATGTTCTTTTTAGCAGCATCATACGACCCCTTTAAGCACTTTGGATAGCTTTGCTATGTTGAAATGTGCTATATAAATAAAATGTACTTACTTACTGATCATAGTGTTCTTCAATAAAGCCTGCAAGTGCATGACAGCAGAGGTCTTCAGAACACTAAAAATCAAAAGTGCAGGAAATACTCTACTATTTGATATTACATACGATATTCACTTTACTCACATATCACAAAAAAAATGTTAAAGGTCCTTTAAGCATCAGATCTGTCTGGTGGGTGAATTTTAGGCCTATTTCAAAACTATTTACTGTAAATAAACTATGTTTCACAAATCACTTGCTGGGAAAGCCCCAAACAACCCATACGCAGATACATGAAGACATAGAATAGATATATGAACAGAAGTCCACAATTTTACATGAACTCTAGTTCAGGACACTCAACAGTAACAGCTACTCTTCTAATGTCGGTGGGTGTTATTTACAAACAAATTTAGTTTAACAAAATAAAACCAGTAATTCAGGACAAAAGAATGTAACAGTGTTTCTTCTAAACTAAAGTCAGTTGTCTGCAACTCAGCTTTATTCAGAATTCAAAAGACATTACAGCCTTCCTTAAAAGAAAGGTTTTATATACTGTACGTTGTGTTAAGCTATTGTCTGCACAAAACCTGAAGGAAGAGAAATAATATCATACCATAGTTGTGTTTTGGAAGACTACTTTAAAACACATATTGTGCGAAACAAGAGATAAACAAAAGCCCTCAGTAAACAAAAGTGGCAAATGTACTTGAAAGCTGCAGATATTCATCCAAAGAGGTTTGATTTGGGTCTTAGGAGGTTTGGAGACTCTTCTGTAGTATCTTTCTTAAATCAGTCAAGGTGAGAAGTGCTGTGAACTATCTGCGACCTCATGCGGATTTTATTGAGACTGGGTTTCATTTTAGTAAAGGAAGATTTCCTGCGGAGAGATTTGTGTTTGGTTAAGCCACCGCCGTCCTCTTCGCTGCTGTTCTGAGTTTTCAGAGGTTTAAAGTTGGACTGAATAACTCTCGACAATCTCCAGAGACTCGCGTCTCCAGCATCCACGCTGTCTGAGTCAGACTCCACGCATCGCGCCCGCGATGTCCAGGATGTTTTGCACAATGTCGCTCTTCAGATACTGACGCGTTTCTCCTGCTGTAATCCCCGCGCCTCCACATTGCCGTCAAACGCTCCGACTAACAATTTGACGATCTCAAGATGATTGTGCATCGCAGCCAGATGCAGAGGCATGTAACCCGCGCTGGAACGCGCGTTCACAGCGACTAGATGCTCTCTGGCAAAGTTGACAAGCATTACAATCAGCTCGTGTTTGCCGCAGCCCAGTGCAGGCAGGTGAATCCCGTCACGAAGTCCCTCCTCTTAGGAGGCTGGGGTCTGTGAGGAGCAGCCGGTGGAGGCTCTCCCAGCATCCGTCAGTCGCGCACATCATCCACTCGTGCTCTAGCGGCTCAAGTGTCGCGCGGCAGTCTCTGCATCTGCCCCAAAGACACGCGCTGCGACGCGCCTGCGGTCAACTGTTCAAGTGTTTGCGGCTGTTTTTCTGGAGTGTTGCTGATGGAGTCCGGCTGCTTTTCATCTGTCAAATCACCGATCTGCTGAAGTCTCAGGCGCTGAGGTCTGTTTTCTTTCCCAGCCTCTTCCTATGATTCATCTTTCACTTCACCAGTGTGGAGTTGGATTTCTCTGTAAACATGCCGAATTACACACAGATATCTTGGGTCTTGGACTTTTCTCTGCCACCTGTGGTTGATTTATTTTCATAATTGTCCTCCGCCGTGCTGTTGCTTGAATTCCCATTGAGTTCAGATTCTGTCCTGCTGTTCACACCCTCTGGAAACCTGACAGAAATATCCGGCTGTGATTGTGCACCTCCCGCATTACGTTAATGTAAGCCACGCTGTCTACATACCATTTAAAGGCTTCCGTTACCACTTGTTTTAATGTAGGATCTTTGGGCATTGTCGCACAAAAATTATCCGTTAAAGCTACGTTTTTCACGCGACCTCCTCTCTCCTTTATGAAATATAAAACTGCTTCTTGGTTGCATTCGGTCGCCATCAGATTTATTCATTAAGCTTATGAAATACTGTCTCTGTAAGTCTACTATAACAGAACAGGTAACAGAAATCTACCTAGATAACACCGATGTAAACAGACAAAGCTGCGTTTTTCCACCTTTAATCTGCCAGATTCTTCCCTCCCCCGCCTGGACCTGCAGTGCTCGGTTTGTCCTGCAGGCGGAGCGCTGCGCTTCTCTGCTCAAGAGTCAAACAAACTGATTTACCAATGATACATAACAATATGGTCTGTTATTGTTTCATGAAAGACCCCTAATGTGTCGGAAGTCTAGTATGAATCGTTTATGAACACTGAGGTGACACGTTGCATTACAGTGATTGAAGTAAAAAGTTTGGCAACAACGATGCTAAAGAGTGATCTGAACAAATACACTGACAAACATCTTTAATGAACAAATATTTAATAATTCAAAGTGACTAATGAAAAAATACAGAACAGTCTTTTTCAGATCTTTTTCTGAACTTTATGATTTTCTGTCACAGATCAAACTGGATGACAACCATTCGTTTCAAAAGTGGGAAGGCCACACAAAACTCCCTGCTGTCTGTCATTGAGACCCTGCGGTTGTAGCTTTAGTAGCTTTAGTCCTAATCTGGCAATCACCTTATCGCCCTACTGTTTGGACACTCTGACCCCCGGTTTCACAGACAAGGCTTAAGCCTAGTCCCAGACTAAAATGTAAGTCTGAGCTGTTTCAACTGGAAGAACTTGCACTGACTGATCTTAAAATATATCAGTGCGTTCATTTTGTCTTAAGATGCACACCAGTAATGTTTTTTCTAAGGCACATTTATAAAAAAAATTTACTTAAATGTCCTAATTGAACTATGGCCTAATCCTGGCTTAGTCTAAGCTCTGTCTGTGAAACCAGGCCTGAGAGTCCTAACAGCCTTCTTCCACCTTCTGATGCAGAAAAGCTAGTTCATGCATCCAGACTGGATTACTGTAATGAACTATTAGGTGGTTTTCCTGCATCCTCAGTAAACAAGCTGGCATTCTTACCAGGAGAAAATATGATCATATCACCCCAATTGTATCATGTCTATTATTGGGTGTTATGGGGTGTTAGGGAGGGAGTAGTACCTCTCACGGGCGAACAGTCGCACCTCCGGGTGGTTCGTCCGCTCTGGTCCCCACTTGCACCCAGCTCTCACCTATGGCTCCAAGTAGCTGTTTGCATGCAACAGCGGCCACACCCGGTACACCGCTTCGACTGGCGGGCTAAACTAGGCGAGGGTAGCCGGCGGGCGTCAAACCCCCGGTGAACTAGGGCTTGTCTGCCCATGCATGCGAAGACTGGACCCGGCAGACTGAGCAGAAGAAACCACTAGATTGGTTCAACGATCAGAAAGGCGGTTTCAGCAAAGTTCTGTGGAGCGCGATCAGGGCACAGTGAGACACGAAGGACACTGCTGACCATCCACTGCATCCTTAACCATCTCCAGCCGTGTTGACTTTGTCTTGCCACTGGACTTAGGTGGGCCGGGACGAGAGAGTGAGGCTGATGACCATGCGCAACTCTCCCTCACTATAATCCAATTCATGCGCAAGTCATGACTTCACACTATCATTCCCTCAAGTCCTGCGGCGACGGGTGCGTGGCAAAGCGACAGGTGTGGTCACACTGGCAGTCGTAGTCACAATCCTGCATGCATGGCGGCTCAGGCCATAGGGTCGCTTTCCATCAATGAAGCAGCGTTGGAATTTGGCAGCCACCTGAGCGACGAAGCAGCCCTCTTCAGGATAGCACTGCTTCCCCCTCCCCCCCCCAGTGGAAGGGGCTAGAAAAGGTGTCTCAAACATTGCCTGCTTCACCTCTACCCTGGCCAGCACGCTGCGGCTGGTGGGGAACCTATTAAAGCGGTAAGAAAGAAAGAAAAACAACCAAGATGACACCACTCATCATAGGCACATGGAATGTGCGCACATTGTTGGACCATGTTGGGACCAAAAGGCCAGAGAGGAGGACTGCCCTTATTGCCACAGAGTTGGCCAGATACAAAGTGCAGATAGCTGCTCTCAGTGAGACTCGCAACGCTGAAGAAGGACAGTTGTCGGAAATGCACGCTGGATACACTTTCTACTGGATCGGACGCAAGCAAGAAGAGTGCCGTGAGGCAGGCGTTGGATTCGCCATTAAAACCAATTTGGTCAACAAGCTGGCTGCACCTCCCAAAGGAATCAGCGATCGCCTGATGACAGTCCGACTGCCACTCCCTAGGAAGCGCTTTGTCACGCTCATCAACGCCTACGCCCCCCACCATGACTAACTCCAATGAGGTCAAGGAAAGCTTTTACCTAGACTTGAAAGCAGCTATATTAGCCGTTCCCAGAACAGACAAACTCATTATTCTTGGTGACTTCAATGCCAGGGTCGGCAATGATCATGCATCATGGAAAGGAGTCCTAGGGAACAACGGCATTGGCAGCTGCAACGGTAATGGTCTACTGTTACTCGAAATCTGCGCCGCACATCAGCTTCTAATCACCAACACCATTTTCTGCCTTCCAAACCGGAATAAGACGTCATGGATGCATCCCCGCTCAAAGCACTGGCACCTACTAGACTACGTTATCGTCAGGCAAAGAGACAGGCAAGATGTCAAAGTAACTAAAGCAATGTGTGGTGCAGAATGCTGGACCGATCACCGGCTGATGATCTCCAAGCTTATCATCAGAATTCAGCCTCCAAGACGGCTGGATGCCTCTAAGCTGAAGTGTGCCCAGGTTAAGCAGTCACTGGCAGAAGGGCTGGATAGCAAGCTGGAACCTTTCAATTTTGACTTGCACGATGTTGACTCAGACTGGATTACATTTAGAGACGTGGTCTATGCCACTGCCAAGGAAGTGTTGGGTCCCACCACACGGAAGCACCAGGATTGGTTTGATGACAACAACGAGTGCATTAAATTTTCATTTTTGCTGCACTTCAACTGCAAGAGAAGTGCCAGGAGCAGAACGTCGGCCTTTACACCACTTTTGTGGACCTGTCAAAAGCCTTTGATACTGTCTCCAGAGAAGGACTTTGGAAGATCATTTCCAAGTTCGGCTGCCCTGGGAAGTTCATCGAAATGGTTAGGCAGTTCCATGACGGCATGCAGGCAAGCGTACAGGATGGCGATGTATACTCTGAGCCATTCCCAGTAACAAATGGCGTCAAACAGGGATGTGTCCTTGCCCCCACTCTCTTCAGTATGATGTTCTCAGCTATGCTGACAGACGCATTTCACGACAATGAAATTGGCATCGGTATCAGATACCGTACCAATGGAAAGTTGATTAACTTGCGGAGACTGTGGGCCAAAACAAAAGTCCAGGAAGCCACCGCCCAGGACTTTCTCTTCGCTGACGACTGTGCATTAAATGCCAGCACTCAGTTGGACATGCAGAGGAGCATGGATCAATTCTACAAAGCCTGTGATGACTTTGGACTTACAATAAGCACAAAGAAGACCAAAGTGCTTTTTCAGCAAGCCCCTGCAGCACCATACACTGAACCAACCATCATAGTCTACGGCGAGGAACTTGGCGAGAACAAATTTGTCTACCTTGGCAGTACACTGTCCCGTCATGTCAGCATTGATGAGGAAGTCAATTATCAGATATCCAGGCCAAGGTCTGCTTTCGGCAGGCTTTATGACAGAGTATGGGAAAGAAGAGGTATTAGCGTGAAGACCAAGCTCAAAGTATATCGCGCAGTTGTCCTGCCCTCCCTAACTGTAAGCCAGTGAAACCTGGACAGTGTACAGTCGGAATGCCAAGCAGCTCAATTCTTTTCACATGGGCTGCCTCAGAAACATTATGCATATCAAACGGCAGGATAAAATTCTTGACACAGAGATAATCCAGAGAGAAGAGATGGAGAGCGTCTTCGCCATGCTCAAGCACTCCCAGCTCAGATGGGCAGGTCATCTCTGTCGCATGTCTGACGAACGCCTACCAAAACATCTCCTTTATGGAGAGCTGAAGGAGGGCAAGCGCTCCCAAGGGGGACAAAGAAAGCGCTACAAAGATTGCTTGAAGGCATCCTTGAAATGCTGCAACATCAGCCCCGACTCCTTAGCAAGATCTTGCACAAGAGTGCTCTGCCTGGCACACCTTGGTCAGATCTGGGGTGTCGGGGTACGAGATAAGTCGCATAGAAGAACAGCAGCAGAAGCGCCAGCATCGCAAGAGCAGACTCGGCACCGCATCTCTGGCAAACTCGGCTCCAGCATTCGCCTGTCCATTCTGCAATCGAACTTTCAGAACAAGGATTGGACTCATTAGCCATCTTCGCACCCACAAAGTTCAGTGATTCGAAGAGGTCGTGGTCATCTTCACCAGCGAAGGACGAACAACATCATGTCTACTTCAGATAATGATGACAGAATTTTCATTTTTGGGTGAACTATCCCTTTAAGTTCTGTATTGATATAAAATAATATTTCTAAATAAATAATACTTATACATACAAGGCCCTAAATGGTCTGGCTTCTTTGTATATAACTGATTTTCTACTGCACTACAACCCATCACACTCTATAAGGTCACACAATTCTGGACAATTGATAGTACCGAGGAGATCAAAGTCCACTAAAGGAGGTAAAGCGTTCTCTAATTTGGCTCCTAGACTCTGGAATAGCCCTCCTGATGATGTTTGGGCCTCAGACACACTGCAGGAGCCACAAGGTTTTTCACCAATACCTCATCAAGGATTTTTTCCCCCTGGCTTCTTGATTGTAATCTGTAATCTGTTAAACTGTAAAGCAGCTTTGAAACAATTTGTGTTGTAAAAAGCACTATTCAAATACATGTGAATTGAAATGAATGCCTGGTCCCACATCATTCAGACTATTCATACATGTATCACCACATACATTAATCAGGCAAAGCAATTTAGCATTCTTTTTTTTTTTTGGACGTGTATGTACTGTTCTGCACTTCTTGCTTCTGCTCTTGCTTTGTGTGGCGCAGTCATTAAATTTAACACCGTAGCACTTTTGATATCGTTAGTTCTTTTACAACCAAGTGATCAATCTTTGAATTTTTAACGTAAAACCGATGTGAACTTGGTAACTAGTAGAGCCACATTTAAAACGTTTTCTCTACTGATCAGGTAGCAATGCGCAGTGCAGACTGGTACAGCATTTTGGTCAAATCCACTACATGATGTCCATCAATGAATCATTCAAATCACACCACATATCAACAGGACTGAGGTCTATTGTTTTGTTCCATCTGTCTGCAGCATATGGACCCTTTTCACACAACCCTAGTGTCTTTCCAAGAGAAGAAAAAATATAAACCGCTGGATTACAGCAGGCTAAGCGGAAACGTTAATTTTACAGTCACACTCAATCACTGCAGCTTAAAAAAAATATATGCTAGGGTAGTTTTAACAAAATATAGTGTTGCAAGTAGAGATTATTTTTTTTTATTTTAAAGTAAAAAATATGCTAGATTTGTGATGTTAAGGCAGAATCTTACCACACCTGGACAAAGCAGCAGTTTCTGCTTCAGTATTTCTCTTATGAATGGCTCATGAACGTGTTTGTGATCAAGTGCAAATGCCTACAGAATCTCAGCTAGACAAGTTTTTTTTTTTTTTTTTCTGGATTCTGAAACATGAATTTCGGTTGATCTTAGTCTACCTTTTTCCAACATCCAAAGACAGATTGCAGTATGCAGTAATTATAGGAGAAACGTCAAGACCATAAACTTTTGTGAAGATGTTATACACGTGAAATCTTGTGTAAAATTAGGTGCTTCATCATGTGATCATCAACGATCACAAGGAAACATTAACAAGTGGCCCAAAATTTCTAGCAGTGCCCTTTGTTAGCTATCTATTGATAGACAGTGAATACTCAGATGAGACTACAATTTAAGATTTAAAAAAAAAAAAAAATGTATCCATCACACTGTTATTAGTTAGTGCTGGACCTGATTTACCTGCTTCCAGTGACTCATTTTATTGGTCGCCTCTGCTTAGCAGTGATAAAGCGCACAGCTTTGTATGACGGCAGCCTTAAATTCAAAGGACTGTATATAAACAGAAAAACTGTAATATTCTCTCATTTCAAAAACTAAGAGTTTAACATTGATGAATAATTTTGTCCAAGAAATAAAACACAAAATGTAATCAACCATTGCTGAAACTAACTGAATAAAATGGTGAATTTGAAAATAGTATTAAAACATGAATTTGAAAAAAACTAAAATATACTTTCAATAATTTCTGATGATCCATCATATAAAGCTACAGTAAAAACGCCAGTTTAATGACCAAGATTTAGTGACCAGGTTTTAATTGAAACATTGGTGCAACATCATTTCAATGTCACATCACAGCATGACCTGTAATGTTCACAATATTTACAAAACTGCTGTTTAGGACATCTTAAAAAATAAAATGAAACAATAAGAAATTATGGACTTTAACAATCTAAACCTAACAGCCACATCAAAGCTATCAGAAACAAACATAATCAAGTGCACAACATACTTTACAAAGTCGACTGCTGTAAAGTACATACTGGTGAGAAAATATATACTCAGATACGTATTGAAAAAAAATACTGACATCAGAAATGTTTGTAATACCAGTCAGATACCAATAAAAAAACAGCAAGCAAAGAGAATAAAATAAAAATGTCCACACACACACACACACACACACAGAGGAAATGAAAGAAAAGGACTGAAGAATTGAAATGGAAAATGTTTTGGGCAACACTGACACATGAACACATGAACACAAAATGTTTTTGACCTTGAACAGTAAGACTTTCGCAGCATTGCACTGACAACAGAGCCGACTTCACCAGCAGAGACGCACGAGCCGACCGAGTCTGTTCACGGGCTTGAACCATTTCTCCTCTGAAACACATTACAACGATATCTGCGCCGATATAGTTCCCAGTTCCACGGAATGGAAATATTGCACTTAATTTCGTAGTGAGATTTCTGTAAAGATTGACGACAAGGAGAGAAAACAGCCAATATCTGCTATTTAATCTGCCCTGCTTTAGAGTTTAAAACGGATGCCAGCTGATGAGAGTGTTTCACACAGCAATGTGCTGCGAATCCCACACATACCTATAGAGTTTACACACAAAAATAATTCAATCAGCTCTTCATATTGAGTTAGTGTTGCTGGCAGATGTCCATGTCACACCGTGTTCTCCAGTGATTCTGTGCAACCGACACTGACCTCTGACCTGTTCCATTTCCCAGTCTATGATCCCTAAAGTCACTTCTCTAACCCTTCTGATCGTATATTCATGAAAGTATAACAGACACCAAGACAAAAACAAACTCCTCTCAGTTTGTCACTCAGAAGTGACATTTCCCATGAACCCCTTTAGAACATGAATCTGAATGATAGCAGGACATTCCTGAGTCTGTATGAGATTCAACACATCTACAGCTCATCGGTGTCTTTCCTTAATGCAGCACACGAAGACAACATCACCATATTACACCCAGATTGGGCCGCTCAGTGGTTTCTGACGTCGGCTGGCTGATATGTTCCCGTTCTCGACTGATTCTGACTCCTGACATGTGGAAGCTAAAGTCTGCAGCTACTGACAGCGTTTTCCCTTTTCCACGTTACTGAGATAAAGTGATTGGTGTTCGGCTGGTCATGTGATCTCATGAGGCCCCTGAGCCTCTTCATCTAGAGTCAATCTAATTTTATTTCATTACTGATATGACTGGAGGTTTCTATCAAGTGGACATCGAAATGAAGATTTTCCAAAAGTACTGTTAATTTCTTGATGAGTGAAACTTTAAAAGAGAAAATACTGAGTGCATCATGAAAGGCAAAGAAACACTGTTAACAGAATAATACTGAAGTGTGTGTGTACACAAGTATAAGGCTTTGTGCGCAGGGCCGTATTATTGCAAAGTTTAACTGAACAGGTCAAATAAACAGGGAGTCCATGCATCACTTATAACACATTATAAGGCCCCTAGTTTTCCTCTTCGTTGGCAATTACAGTAAGAACGACTCCAATAAAACCTCACAAACCAGTGCTGTCCAACTCAAACAAATACCACAAAGGAGAGACCAACTTAACCATATAAAGACAGAAAACTCAGCAAAATGACACGGGACAATTATAAACATGTTCATGTATTAGTGTTTAGTGCTGGAAGACCTAAATATATACAAATACAACAAATCCACAAAGGAAAGACCAACATAACCATATAAAGACAAAAAAAACACAGCAAAATGACACGGGACAATTATAAACATATTCATGTATTAGTGTTTAGTGCTGGAAGTATATATATATATATATATATATAGAAGCCCACGAGCTCGAGTCAAACCCGCATCTAACCCATTGAGCTGGTGAAGTCCACTCCGACACACACACACACACACACACTCAAAATACAACTCAAACTGAAGCTTAGAAAAGTCTCAGATTGACTCTTATTCATTGTAATGTCGCAGGGCCTTATGGGCCGATGAGACATTTCTGTTTTGTACAGCTGAAGATAAAGTGTGCATTGAGTTGGCTTGTACATGTCATTATCCTACAGTATTTACACTTCTTCCCATGTTTTTACCATGACATTTCTGTATTGTCTATATACACATCGAAAACATATCAGAAATATTTGGACTGTCTGTGTTCTTAAATGCAGTAATTTTCTTTTTTGTTTTTTTGCATTTTTGATATTTTTCCTTGTACACTAGAAAAAAATAGTTCTTCAGCAAGTTGTTTTTGCTGCCTTTTCTAATTGGCTGATCCAGCACCTGTCAGTCACTGGATGAGGGCGGAGCCACGATGAGTCGTCTGCTAGAGTGTAGCACCACGATCAAAGAGAGAGAGAGAGAGACACTGACGCTGCTGTTATCTGGAGATCTTCCTCCTCTTGGGTTTGGGCAGCTTGACTTGACGATCCTGATGAACCTGCAGATCGACAGACAACAGCTTCACTGTATCATCCCTTCATCCAATCAGAACAAGCTCCATGATGTGTGTGTGTGTGTGTGTGTGTGTGTGTGTGTGAGAAACTCACAGTTCCAGACATCTTGTCCAACTCACTCATGGCCTCATGAATCGCAGCTTCTAAATGATGATTCAGTTTTCCCGCCCTGCGAGAGAGAGAGAGACACGAGATGCGCACCTTTAAAAACAACAGACGTCGAGCCAAACAAAAACACAAGCGCTCAAAAAGAAACATGAAAGAATGTGATATTAATGACTTGTACTATCTTAGTCTATGTATTATTGTTATTGACATTATTTGGTTGCTAGAGGAGTTTTTCATCGACTGGGGATCAGAGATTAACGAGATTTCTCAAGACTTCCTGGTCCCTGGCCGAATTCTATTCGTTTAATTTTACTGCCATAACAGCATCTATAGCTATTTTCAGGGATCAATGTATATTAAAAGATACTGTAGGAATTGAAAAAAAACGAGAACCAACTCACATCAATATAACAAACAAGATTTTTAATTTCAGTACTTAATAAATGTAAGATTATTCCTGACTAAACTTTTTTTTTTTTTAAATCCATTAAAGAACTGAGTAAAGAGGTTTCCCTGGCCAAATAACCTTATATCAAAGAAACATTCATTTTCTGGAGAGCTGCTCTGAAACAATATGTATTGTGAAAAGCACTATGCAAATAAACGTGAATTGAACTTACAACTGTGAACCTATCACTAGAAATTGGGTGAAAGGTGACTTTGAGGCATTAAATACAGAGCACTGAAGTGTATAAAATACCATGAAACTATGATCCCATTCTCTGTGTTTGCTGAAGGGAGAATTAGGAAATCTGAGAGCATTATAAAGATGAGTCTGGCGGGACGCAGATCTCAGATCAGCTGTAGTGTCTGAACAAGACTGTCATGTGCTGGTCTCTTATCATAGTAGCATCGGCTTATTATTTTACTTGCTTTTAAACAGCATGTAAAAACTCAGACACACCATTCAACATTCTCAATAGTTTTTTTTCCTTCTCGAGTGAGTGTTGCACCTTTTCTTCAATGGAGATGAATTTTTGATTTTTGGTTTGAGCATCTCTTTTTTCCACTTGTAGATGTTTTCCAGCGTGTGAGTGTTGTAGGATCGCTGTGTTACAGAGAAACTTACTTCCTGGTTTTTTTGCTGGCTCTGTCCAGCATCTGAAGGTCTTGTGTTAGTGTTTTCAGCTGCTCCGGTTCCACCTAAAAAACAAGAGTTTAAACAGCAGATCTGTTACCCAGAGAAATATTATCTGCAATATTTACTACTGCAGTTTAAAGATTTTACTTAAATCTTTGATCTCAAAGCCCTTATAATCCGAACAACCACTGACAAGTTCACAGATCATCAGTCGCCCCACCAGAACCACGACACAAATCTCACTGCAGCGTTCACCGCTGCTCTACGGCTAAATGACATGACGCTTCTGTAACATTTTCACACTTTATAATAACAGAATGACTTTTGCATTAGGCACCTTCAAGGGCATATAGACAGGACAAGGCAGCGTCTCTTACCCTGGCCTGTTCTGACAGCTGCATGCTGGAATTGCGCCCATGCTCTTCTCCCACCAGTTTGTTCGGCCAGGGCGGGAAGCCTTTGATCGGCCAGACCAGCTCGCTCACATTGAAGGCCCGGGGCCTGTAGTGCAGCAGCTCTGCTGAAGGAGAGTCTGGGTGCCGCAGCTCCTCCTCGCTGCTGAGGCTCCTGGTGTCCGAGGGGCTGGGTGCACAGTGTCCGTTAAAGTGCCCGTTGAAGTGAGTGTAGTCTTTGAGCAGCGGCCCTTCCAAGCTGGTGGAGGATCCGGGCGACTGGTCGTCTCCGGTGAGCGGCTCCCCGTATCCTCCGCGAGGCAGCGCTCCGTTGAGCTCCAGCCGCTCTCTGGAGTGGTGGCTAAACCGCAGGCTAGCACTGTCGTCTGTCTGAGCGTCGGAGGCCATCTCTGGCAGACACTCCATCAGGGCTTTGCTGCTGCGCACCTGTGTGGAGCACTCCAGAAACTCCTCTCCTCTCCAGTGCGTGTGGCTGGGCTCGTCCCAGTGCGGCCGCGGCGAGCGGAAGAACTCGTGGGCGTCAGCACCATCGGGAGTGTTCTGCTCTGAGCTCCTGCGGTTGTGCGGCGGGCGGCTCGTGCCCTCGGATCCGTGTGGCGTGTGAATGACGGCGCTGACGGCGTGAGGCAGGCTGAGTGGCGGGCCGATGGAGGCGGTGAAGGCACTCATGGCGCTGAGCGCGGGGACGGGGCTGGCCTGTGTGCTGCCGCTCACGCCAGCGCTGATGGTCACCTGCACACCTCTGCCAGCGGCGTCCACCACCGCTCTGTAGATCGCATCCACCGAACTCTGACTTCCAGAGCCCCCCGGCACAGAAACCTCACCCTGCAGCTTCTGCGGAGCGTCGCGGTACAGGCCTGCGTCTCCAGAGAGAGAGCTCATAGCCGGCGGGACGCCGTCAGGCATGCAGCCCTGAACACACAAACAGAAGCATCTCATTTAGAGCAGGGTCGCTACAGTCAGAGAAAAGAGCTGTTTTACTGGGCCCATGTATATAAAACTTCTCAGACATGCTCTTAAGAATAGTCTTAAGCTTTGACTAAAGTGTCAAAAAATTCTTAGTAATATACACAGTATACACACATATATTATGTAAACAAAAACTTATTTGGGATGTGATTAATCGCAATTAATCATTAGACAGCACTTAATATCCAGCGATATCGTGGACTTGATTGCACAGATGCTATTTAAACTGAACTGAGCTGGATGAGAACATCACTGAACTCCTAAAAGCAACTTTCAGTAAAGTCTAAGACTGATTCTTAAGTGTTGAACTAAGGACTACAATGATGTCAACCCTCGACCTCTGAATCAGCCAATAGTGAGCCTGCTCACGTGAAGTCACAGCAGCACAACACCAATCATTTAATGTAACTACAAAAAAAAAATCATTTAATTAAGACACTGAAATATTTTAATATTTAAATGTATTTAAAAAAAAATGCTTGCATTGTGCAAAATTATCACAAATTATTACTGATGCTTTGTTTTCTATTGGTATGTCTGCTCGTTTACAGTTGGAGTGAACATCAATGGCTCCATCAACTCCAGGAAAGCCCACAATCCTCATAAAAGTGGCTTGTTTTTGCAATATGGTTTGGTGGTCAGTTGGAAAGTCAATAAACTGCCACATAGTAGTGGCCAAAAGTGATGTCCGGCCTGAGAAATTGGACATCTTCACCCTTAATTAAAAAACAATTTTGCATTATTGTCACACAATTTCCCTAATTAATGCTGCACAGTTGCTTTGACACAATCTGTATTGTTAAAAGCACTATATAAATACAGGTGACTTGACTTGACTTGACTAATACAAATATAGAGTGCAAGATTTTGTAAGCATATTGCATAGTTGCTTAGAGTCAGTTATTTTATTTGTGATAATAATGCAATGAAACATGCCAAATAGTGAGGTCATAATGTTTGGCCATGCTGTCATACAAAGAAATTATGAACACATGCAAAAACAAAATATAGATCAGTGAACTCACCTTTATGAGGTCATCTAGCAACATTGAGTGACCAGTTTTAGCTACTTTCAATTGAAAGCAGTTGGCAACACTGGTCAGTGTTTTTTTTTTCCTTTGTATTTTGATGGTTTAAGTGAAATGTGGGGTCATTAAAAAAATAAAAAATAAAAATCCTCACATCACTTTTGGCCACTGTTGTGTTTGGTGGGGTTAGTGCCACAATATGTAAGACCCTGCTTACAGTGTCATCACCGGTGCATTGCTGCATTTTTACAAATTCCCAGCCAAAAGAAT